>NW_011888788.1:1563-2475 GCF_000151845.1 Pteropus vampyrus | reverse complement strand
CTCCTCACTGACACTTACTGAGCACCTGCTGTGCCAGGCTCTGCTCCGGGTGCTGTGGCAGCAGCAGTGAACAAAGCAGGCGTAGACTTCTCCCATAAAGCTTCGTTCTCTTCCCCCCGGTGAGGAGAAACCCATCCAGGGCAGGAAAGAGGAGAACGTGTTTTTTTATTTCACCTTCAGTAACATCAGACTGAGAAGAAATTCCTAAGAGGCACAGACTCACTGTTTACTCTGACAGCCCTGATGGGAGGAAGTGCCTGTGGGGGGTCACTGTGGGTCTGTCCGGGAAACCCTCCTGTGGTTCAAGAACCAACTCACATAGTCACTGAAGGTTCTAGGCAGAGCTAGGTCATCTCAGAATGTCCCTCACCCGCGGAAGAGGTTAAGGGTCACCCCACTGAGGCGGCAAAGTTGTGTTTGCCAGAGGCCAAGGATCCTGAATCTTGGAATGAAAGCACATGAAGGACCTTTAGACCATCCAGCCCGATCGTCAATCTGTGTGGTCTTGGCCCAGTTTCCCTGAGGTCCTGTTTCCCCGTTCAGGTTTCTGTGAGGATAGGAGAGAATGTCTAGAAAGCCTTAAATCTGGTGGTATCAGGGTATTACCGAGCATGTAGCAGTTGAGAGCATGGGCCCAGCTGACCGCCTGGGTCACATCCCAGCTCTGTCGCTTTCCAGCTCTGCTATGTCTGGCCAGTCACTCTCCACATTGGGCCTCAGTGTCCTCATCTGTCAGTGACAGCACTGACCTCACAGAGCAGCTGCAAGGACTGAGTGAGTGAACATGTGAAGTGCTTAGAGCAGTGCCCAGCATGTAGTAAATGTGAGCTATGATGTGCCAAAGCCATAGGACCTTGGCCGGGTCATGTTCTTCCCCAGGCCTCGAGTATTAATGGGTTGAGAGTTGAGTTC
>NW_011888788.1:0-1513 GCF_000151845.1 Pteropus vampyrus | reverse complement strand
GTAAATGTGAGCTATGATGTGCCAAAGCCATAGGACCTTGGCCGGGTCATGTTCTTCCCCAGGCCTCGAGTATTAATGGGTTGAGAGTTGAGTTCAGTGCCTTTAACCTTGGCTGCTCATTAAAATCACCTGGGAAACATTGACAAGGTACCCAGACCCTGGTTCCACTCTAGAAATTCTGATTTAATTGCCCAGATATGGGCCTGGAAGCCGAATTTTTTAAATATTTAGAGGACTTGAAGGCACAAACAGGGCAGAGAGCCCTGAGCTAGTTGCTCCCTGAGGTCACAGAGGAAAAGTTGTATTTTTTTTTCCCCTTGGCAGAGGTGGCTCCCCCTGCTGCTGGGGCCGCAATGACAATGTTTAGGGCTTTCAGTGCTTCAGAATAGCATGTGCCTGAGATAGCTCATGGGAGCCCAGGAAAATGAGCCCGAGTGGAGTGTCAAGGACACCGTCCAACAGAGCAGACCTGGACTGAGAGTGACTTCCTGTCCTCTCCAGCCCCAAAGAGGGGCAGCCTGGACACCTGTGCGGATCTGAATTCTAGTGCGGGGGATGCCTTCCCATCTTTAAACATATATGTGTCTAAACAGGCACTAGGATCCCTGCAAAGACTCACCGCTCGGCCCCAGAGCCCTCTCTGCCGCAACACACCAAAACGCCACTGCTGAAACCCGTCCTCCCTCCTTTCAAAATGCTCCCAGATTCTTTAAAGAGCTAATCTGCACAGAAATACCTGCGATCTCATGTGTGTTTTGAAAGCCAATTCGCCAAACCTGTTTCCTGAGGAGATTATTAAAAAAGGAGGGAGAGAACCATAATTTGGTGGTTTCTCTGCTTTTTTCATTTGGGTTTTTGTATGGGAGCTGCAGGGAGCAGGATTCGAGACTTTCCTTGGTGTTTCCACTATGCATTTACGTTGCCTTCTTACAGCCTAAAGAACAACCAAGTTGTTTCAGAACAAGTAAGACCAGGTCTTATGATAACAATGATAGGCGTTATTTATTAAGCACCCACTATATGCTAGGCTCTGTGTTTTATACACATCTTCACTCCGCTTACTGGGGTGGTGTTTTGACACACACTTTGTACAGAAACAGACACAGGTTCAAGGATAAAGAATAGAGATGCTAAAATCAATCAGTCCTGTGTACGGTGAGATGAGCTCTATCCTTTACTCACTGCGTGCCCTTGGCCAAGTGGCATTCCTCCCTGAGCCTCCTCGCATAAGAGGGACCACACAGTGCCTCTCTCACTGGGATCAGCCCAGCATCAGGTTCCCAAGACGCTCTCAATAAGTGCTAACTGATCCCAGCCTCTCATCCCTGTAGGGGCATCCAGCTACTGGTGTTCTTATGACTCGTCTTATTCAAGTGGCACACTTATATCCTCAAAATGTTTGATGACTTTTAGGAAATAAGTTAAGTATTTAAAAATGCAAATATTTGTCATATTCGCTGCATGCCCATTGTTACAGAAGGTGTTGGATAATAATTAACAATTTCGAAACACC
>NW_011888787.1:15400906-15438104 GCF_000151845.1 Pteropus vampyrus | reverse complement strand
ATAATATGCAAAATTTTAAAATTAGTTTTAAATATCATATTTATTAAGCAGAGCAAGATATATCATTAGTTACTAATAAAATTATTTAGGCAAATTAGTTTTAACAATTTCTTTATCAAGTTTCATTCACTGTAGATCTTGAATTTTGGTTTACTCGGAAAAAATTATACTTTACTATTTTAGCATCCTAGATTCTCAAAATCAAGAAAATTGTAATTTTTAAATTGTTAAACTCTGATTCAACTTAACAGTCTGCTTTCTAATTCACTTCACTACTTTTTTTAATGTAGAAGAGCTGTACAATGTGTTCAGGGAAATTTGGCATGTTTTATCTAATTGTGTTCAGTGGTGTGTCTATAACGTTGAAACTACCTGTGAACATATAATATTTTCTTATGGTAGAGGAATATCAGCATTGTTAGATGTCATTTAAATATTTTTCCTTGAATTGCATATGCTAAAATTGTATAACACTCTATATCCCCACTCTCATATATGCGAGAAACATTAGCACAGTTTGTGCACAGAGCTATAAGTGACAAGCTTAGAGAACATCAAGATGATGTGCTAGTCTGTTATGTACACATGCATTAAAAGATAGCATAATGATTATTAGCTGATTTTAATCAGACCTTGAGTTTGTTCATTTATTAGTTCTGGGAACTTGACAGGCTACTTATCATCACTGCATTTTAAAAATAGCAATAATGTTATTCACCAATTTAGATGTTTGTTGTTAATATAAATTATTATATGTGATGTTCATAGCATAATGTACTTTTTATTCATTGAAAGCACTCAATAATTGTAAGCTGTTGTCATTATGGTACATGGTTTGGATAGTGCTTGTACCTGTGACCAGTTTCTTTCTCAAAAGAAACAGCACTGGTGTGCTATTTTACTCTTATCTAAGAATCAGACTGGGTAGTTTCTATAAAAAGATCATATTTACCTATGGGGAGAATAGAAATAAAGAAACAATGAGTATATCAGTTTCAGCTGCAAAAACAGAAGACTCAACTAAAAGTGGCTTAAACAATAAGGAAAATCTAATACATCATGTATCAAGAATTCTTTTATAGAGGTAGGGTGGTATGGGGTTGGTTCAGAATCTTTCTTTTCTGACATTTTCAGTATGGCTGTTATCTCCCCAGCTTTACGAGATGACAACAGCAGCTTCGGGTGGCTTCTCAAAAGATTGTTTAAAGGTTGGATGAAAGGGCATCTCTTCCTTTTATCTGAAGAGTATGGAAAAATTCTTCCTAGATGTTGTCTTGAGGATCATTGTCCACAATTGCATCACATGCCCCTAGAAAAAGTGAGGTGGAAGGCTGTTAAGGTAAGTAAGTGACAGTATTTGTCACATTGAAGATGGGAAGGGGGTTTTGAAAGCAGCACTGAAAAGGTTAATCAACAAATATTCATTGTACAACATCTAGCGCGGAAAACTATTCTTTAAATATTTGGGTAAAATATAAAAACAGATGGCAATATGTCATTAAAAAGAAAAATAAATGATAATCTTTATTATAAAAACAAAAATACTAGCAGAGGTATAGAATTAAATAAATTAAGATAAATGTACAGAATTATAAAATGATATTATCATATGATTCATGTGTAAACACATGTCCTTATCTATACGTATCTTTTTATCCTTAATTACATTTCCCTCAGGGGAAATTATACTCATTTTATTTTCACGATTAGCATACAACATGACTTGGAGAAGTTCTTTTTTGTGGTTGTTACCTGGACAGTGACATTTAAAAATAAATGGAGAACACTAGAAAAGTTGCACAATTTGCAATTCAAGAGGAAAATTATCATGGCAAACTAAGTGCTTGACATGTATAGATAATATTGCTCTTAGATTCTTAGGCTTATTTACAAATGATCAACATAAAAACACACAAACAAAAAAGTTGTTCATACTTCAATTCAAAGCCGTCACAGAAGCTATAAAATTCCTTCATGTACATTTTAGAATTTTGAAAATATTGATGATTTATACATACCCTGTATTCAATCAAAATGGTCATCAAGAGAGAAACCCATAAATATTTAATGGATTTGTGAACATTAGGCCTATTATTTTTAACTTGTTTCCATTATAGATAAAAGGGATATTGAAAAAAATTCACAGTGGTATTTTTTTGCTGAAGACACCATGTTTTTTAAAGGCTCTAAACTCATAAAAATTTTAAAGCTAATAGCAACCTTATAAATTATTTCCTCCTGCTTCCTAATTTTACTAATGAGATCCAGGTAGAGAAGAGGTTAAGTGGCTTTTCTCAGTTCATGCAGCTGGCTAGCTGCTTGATAGGACTGGCTCTCCATTTGTACCTTTTTCACAACGTTTTTTCATTTTCTCCTCTCATGTCTTAGCATCTTTCATTTTTTTTCTTTTCCACACTAGGAATGCACGTAACCCTAAAACCCAAATTTTAAAGCAGGAAAATTACATATTTTACTTTAATTTTAAACAATTGTGTCAGAAACATAGTCTGGAGAGATGGATTATAAGTCAGTTGTGCTTTTTTGCCCCCCAGTTTATTGAGGAATAATTGACAAATAAAAATTGCATATATTTAAGGTGTACAGTGTGATGATTTGCTATACATTCATTCCTCGGCATCTGGGGGATTGGTTCTAGGCCTCCCCATGGATACCACATTCCAAAGATACTCAAGTCTCTTATATAAAATGGCATGGTATTTACATATAATCTATATTTGCATATAGGTTACCAGAGTGTGCCTACACATCGCTTCATTTGTGGATTCAGTGTAGCGTACTGTGCATGGCAAATTCATGTTTTGTTTTTTGCAACTTTCTGGATTTTCTATCTCATTTGTGGATGAGAAACCCATAAATATGGAGGGTAGACTGTACATATATTTGTGAAATGATTACTACAATCAAGCTAATCAATACTTCTATCATCTCACATAGCTGTTTGTTTGTTTGTTTGTTTTTTATGAAAACACTTAAGATCTACTCTACTAGGAAATTCCAAATATACATGGCAGTGTTATTAACTATAGTCCTATAACCATGCTATACAATTGGTCCCCAGAACTTACTCAACTTATTAAAGTTTGTACACTTTGACCCAAATCTCCCTATTTTCCTCACCGCTCAGTATCTGATAACCACCATTCTACTCTGTTTCTATGAGTTAGACTTTTTCAGATTCCACATTCCAGTTGTGCTTTCATTTGTTCAAATTTGGATTCCAGTATCTGAAATGGTCACTTATCTGGTAACTGGGAAATCTAAACACTAGCTCTATTCTTCACAAGCACACCACCCTCAATGTAATCCAAAAGAATAGTTTTAAAAAAAGAAGAAGAATCACAGTAATTATAGAAAGAGAGCAGAATAGAAGGTCAAAGTAGTTTCAAATCCCTTCCCCGAAGTTATGTATAGTCCAGTCAGGGCAATTGGTCTGAATAAGAGTTTTTAGCTCCAATACTTGACCCTACTCCCACCTCCAAACTAGAATGTCCTCAAGTGCACATGGCCAAACATTATCTTCTGACTATACCTCTGCTGGGTTTATAGTGCTTAAAGCATGATCTGTTTGATATAAGCACATTCTTTAGGCACTTTCCGCCTGGTCTCATTACTGCTCATGTCCCTTTTCCATGTAAAATCAAGCAGCTATTTTCCATTGAGAGATTCATTCCTTCAGTAAATATTGGATAAGCACTTTCCACATCCCTGGCATCCTAATAAGCTCTGGGGATACTTTGGTGAGCAAGAAAGAGAAATTTTCTTTCCTTACAGAGAATTTAGTCCAGCAGAGAAGATGTGCAATCAGACAACGAAATTCAACATGCTTCTTGCTCTGATCCAGAAATTATGGAGTAAGATGAAAGCACATGGCAGAGACACCTAATATAACTTCCAGACAAGATTACTTGTAAGCTGGACACTGAGCACTGAGTAGGAAGTTCACAGGCATAATGGGTCAATTTCATTTTTATTGTTGGATTTGGTAATTTTTCTTTATTAGTTTTTCAACAAAATCATTCATAAAAGAATATTTTAAAATCTAGTAGCCTTTCTTTTGGAAACCTTGATTTCACTCTTTTTCTCCAGAATTTATTTCCCACATCTAGACTTCTGCACTTTCGGGAAGTGAATCTTAATATCTGAATTTAATTTCTGCTGTGGCTATGATTTTTCAAAGAAGAGTCACTGACCCCCTAAGTTAGAATCACTTAGAGTAGTGTTTAAATATGGAGATTGTAGGTATCCATACTAGTCCTACTGAAACACAATCTCTGGGAGTGTGAGGAGAGGAAGGGAGAAAACTCAAATTTGCATACTTAACAAGTTCCCCTCATGTACACTACAACTCGAGACTTATTGGTTGCCATCACTGAGTATATATTCAGAGTGTAACTGAAATAATTTTCCTTAATTTTATTCTAATTGCCTCAGGAAGAGGCATATGTGTCTTTTCAAGGGGAAACTATCTCTAGCTGTCCAAGTGCCAAAAACTCACCTTGATTATTTCCCAATTACATTACCTATGGCACTATGTTGGTACATAAGCATTTCTTGGGACTACAATGACATACGCCTAAGGCGATCACCAGTTATTGTGACATTTTTTCTAGATAGAAGTAGGAATTAAGAAGGTCAGCTTTCAAAATTCCTGCTTAGCCTATTTTTATCTAGGGAAACAAAATCACAGTTACTCTAAGTGACTAGCCTCTGGCCAAATCAGAAAATTGGAGCATAGTCTATCAAAGTATCCTAGAGTTTTTTACCCAAGATCCAATGTTCTACCAACTAAGTCATTTTAGCTTCCAAAGTATATTGCATAAAACTACTTTATTAGTTTGGATAAAAGTAACCTGCTGCATAAGGTACCCAATAATAATTCAGTGGCTTAAGGAAGATTCAAGTTTATTTCTCCTCATGTTAATAGTCCAAGATGAGTGGTCCAAGTTAAGGGGTGACTCTGCTCCACACATTTTTTAAGGTGTCTAAGGTTTCTTTCATTGTGTACTCCTCCATTCTCTAGAACATTCTCCCTATCTGCACAGTAAATCAGGTTGCCATAGGTTCCAGTTAGCAGGAAGGGAGAATGAGAAGAGAGAGCATGGAGAAAACCCAAGAAATGCCTACATCACATTCATTCAGAGTCCAGAGGTGAAAACCCAGTCCTATGGTCACACATAACTGAGGATTGGGCTCATAAGTATAATTTCTGACTGAGTAGCTTCATGCCCAGCTCCAATTGCATTACTATGGAAAAAGGGAAGAACAGATATTGGTTTACAGCTAGCAGTCTCCATAACTGTACTTTAGAAATGCAAAGTGAATGGTATTGCTTTTGCTATAAAATAGATTATTGACCCTGAATAAAAATTCAGGAAATAGCCCAAGGTCCATATTTTTTTTCATGAGCACAGGACTTTATTAGTTTAATAAGAAATGAGGCAAATTCTTTTTCTGAAAATAAGTCTGACCCATTTTTCTATTGCTACACAATAAACCACCCCAAAACTTAGTGGCTTAAAATAAGGATTAGCAAACATTTTCTGTAAAGAGGAAGATAGTAAGTATTTGGCTTTGCAGACTATATGGTCTCTGTTGCAACCATTCAACTCTGACCTTCTAGTGTAAAAGCAGCTGTAGACAATATATAAACTGTTGAGTGTTGCCATGTTCCAATAAACTTTATTTTGAAAAACATTCCTATGGGCTGTAGATTGGCTGGCCTCTGGCGTAAAACAACTATTCTATTTTTGTTTATGATTCTCTGTGATGATAAGTTGGTTGTCTAGTTAGCAGGTATGAGGCTGGATCATCTAGACTTGCTCTTGTGCCTGGTGTTTGGCAGGTTGGTTAGTCAAGGGGGCTTTAGTCAATATGGCTCATTTCTACCTCACGTGGTCTCTCATTCTCCAGGAAGCTAGCTCAAGCTTCTTCACATGATGGTCTCAAGGTAGCAAAGACAGTAAGTTTTAATGCACAGGTGCTTGTCAAACCTCTATTTTTATCATGTTTGCTTGTGCACTATTGGCCAAAGCAAGCCACTTGGCAAAGCCCAGATTGCAGGGGGAGAGAAACTTTAGTTCTTATTGAGAAGAACAGCAAAGTAATATTGCAAAGATGTGTGCATAGGGATAGGAGGAATCATTTTAGTCATCTTTGTAAACAATATACCACAAAGTCTTTGAAGTAATAAAGGACAGTGCAATTCAATTCAACTTCAATAGTTTCTTTTCCTAATACAAAACCACTTAATTTAAAACTATTTTTAATAATAAAATGATCTTCAAGTTTTGTGAGCTATAGTGAAAAATGTGTATATATACCTTACTTTAAAATATTATAAAGAAAGAATTCTACTCTAAGGGCAGAAAAATAAAACAAGGATCTTAAGAATAAATAATCTGTATTGAAGACTACCTAAATGAGAGAGTTGTTAGCTAGACAACTAAGCGGAGTTATATCTAGATTGCTTAATCTTTTTTCAAATTCCCATTTCCTGCAGTGCCTACCTTTGAAGTTTCAAGGCATACAGCCTGCCTGTCATCTTGATAGACATAGTGGCCTCTGGCTGAGATTTTTCTGTGTGAGCTTTCCAAACAGTTGGGTGTATAGCCAGTGTCAGTCCTTGTATTAACTTACCAAGAAGTTTTGAAGAACTAAAACCATGGATTTAATCTAATTTAGGAGGTGGTAAGTTAAAATTTCAAGACATACCCTTGAGTTTCTACATATCAGTCACATTAGGAAACAGAATTTTTTGTAAAATAATCATACAGAAGAAATTTACTATATAAGTATTAGTAATTGCTTAACTTGTTTGTAAAAATCTAATAATATATGGGAAAAACAATAAAAATAAAAATAAACAATAAACAATTTCATCTGTAAAGTCGATAAATAATTTTTACAAATCCTTCTTTCTTGAAATTCTGATGACCTAATTGAAATGCTTTCCAGTGTGTTAGAAAAGCCAAATTGTTCGATGTCCTATGTAATGGGCTAAATTAAATTACTAAAGTGTTATCCTTGCTGATTACTAGGTAGCAGGCATCATATGAAATATATCATCCATTGAAAGGTCTGAAGAATTCTATGAGGATTTGTAATATCTTTTTTTTTTTCCAGATGAAAAAAGCTAAAGCTCAGAAAGATTGGGGAACTTGTCTAAGGTCCAGTAGTGTGCTAGTAAGCTGACTCATGGGAAATTAAGCCCTGATTTATAGCGTTTGCCAATTTGGGGGATGTAAATAATCTTAACTTGGCTGGTTTCAGACTACTAGTGCGATGTCACTGAACATGATGTTGGGAAGAGATGCACATTATCAGCTATTGTGAGCTGATAGGAGGTGGCTCTGGCACACCACTGCCAAAATCACAAACATAACAGGAACTTGGAGAGCCAGGATTTGAGCTTCTAGTTATCTACCAAGTCTGTCTTCTAAAGCATCATATAATAATGCCTTCTGACATTATAAATGATTACCTGACAAATCAGAAAATCATAAATGTCAGTAACATCTTTAATCCCAGAAACATAAATGCTTCTTCATTCTATTTTGGAAACTAATACAGGGAATATTCTCTCAGAATTATTCAATAATTAGATAATGGAAGCCAAGAAAAAAAATATGCTACTTCTATCAACGTTTCTATTATTCTTTTCTTTCCACTATTAAGTTTCACAATTTTTGCTATTGTTACTTATTTACATTTTATTGCCATTTTTATCTTAAATCCTTATACTTGGCCCTCAACAAATTCTTTGCTATTTTATACTGTTTGCTACCTTTTTTCCTTTTCATATAGTTTTTTTTTCTTACCTTATAGCATAACTTTCACACTTCTGCTCTTTAGTTCTTCAACATTCTGACATTCTTTGTTTGAACAAGTAGATGGATAAAAGTCTAATTTCAAAAATAAGGTGAGTTCGCATTTTAAGAATTATTTAATTGCTTTGTGCCCAAGAATCCTCACATGCAAATGGGACAATAATAATACTTACCTTGTATTGTATGAGTGATTGATCAATTAAGGGAATAAAAATCAAGAACTATAGAAGAAATAAATTTGGAGGGTCTGAGGCGGGGTACAGATAATGCCTTGAGAATGGATGAGATCCAACATTATTTTATGCTGATGAAAAAAATTATTTGATGTTTGATGAGAACACATCTCAAGGATTTGGAAACAACAGAACTTTTGAAAGTGAGAACTTTTTTTACAATATGAAATAAAATTGTACTTAGGTACTTTCTTCACATAACAAATTTCATACTAAGAATTTTCATCCTTTGCTAAAATAATTAAGATACTCGTGAATAATATTTACCATTATCATAGGTCAAAAAAAATGACAAATGAGGAAATCTGTTTTTTCCCAAATAATCTTATATGTGTTGTTTTTAAAAAATAAATAAAACTATTTTGCAAATTGATATAAATTTATATCTGATTGGATATTTATGAAAGCATACCTGTGATGATGGATCAATGCATGTTTGTATATGTCAGAGCAAATCAGAGTTTTAAAACTCATCAGAATTTTCATAATTTCTTAACATGACAGAACTGAAGTGAGTGGATACCCAGCAAAATTTTTCTCATATTCTCCTGTAGAAAAATAAAGTAAAAATTAGGTTGATTTTTATTTCTCTAAAATAAGCCCCATTGTATATTTTCTTCCCAAATAAAGATAGAACATATGCTACAAAAGAACTAACTTAAAATGATAATTCTCACTGTAAAGAAGTAAAACAAAAGTCTTACCTTCTGTTTGATATGTTTTTCTTGTAGCTTCATGGCAAAATTCAGTGATTTTTTTGATTTCTTGATTTTCTGTTGAAATTATTATTTTTATTATGCAGCATAATAAAGTTGTACAGAATGATGAATAAGAAATTGGGGGGGGGCTGATGCATTTCTAAGTGCATCCACACCAATGAAAATAAATAGATAGAAAGCAGAGCTAATTTAGAAGATTGAAGTTCAAATGAAATACAACTGACAATAGGAACAACATTGAGCTCTGATTCAGGAAATGAAGGCATGAGAAAATTTGATTTTAAATAGTGGTTAATTATAAATAAACTTCAAACATAATTTGTAAATCATGTATCAGACCATAAAATGGAACACTGTTGTTACACTATAGAAAGCCAAGTTTCATATGACCAATAGAAGATAGTTTAGGACTATAATAACGTCAAGGCTAGAAGGAAATTGTGAGGAGAAAAATCATTTACGTAAAGTTTAAACAATACTCTTCTAAGAAATGGAAAGTAATGATCATGTTATAAGTGTTGCTTCAACAAAAAGAAAATAAATCTATTTAACGTAATACCTCTGTTCTTTTCAAAGCCAAATAAATGATTCTTTTTACTATTTTCAATGGCTTTGCTTACTAAATTTCATCTCTTAGCAGACGGAATGTGCAATTTGGCAATAATATATTCATATTGGCATTTTTCCCCCTACAATTAAAGAACATGCATTTTTCCCTCTGTATAGCATATTACACTATAGACTTACATTTTATTTCTTTTTAAATTTTGGGATTACCGTAAGGTGTGAGTTTCACTTATTAAAACATGATAATTGAGAGCTATAATTTTATCTTTTTCAGGAGAAAATATGGGAGGGGGTGTTAGTTTTTGCATAAAACTTTGCACTGTAGTAAATCTCATTCCTCTCATAATTCTGGGTTAGATTATTATTGATCAGTAAAATAACATGACTTTTAATAATTTATGATAATTTATCATACATGTAAAAAAGTATCACCGATGAATATTAAACCTAAACATACTCTAGTTTAAACAGATTGTAAAGCAGAAGTGGTGAGAAAGCTAAATAAATAATAAATAAAGAGGAGTCAAGATTAGTCACAAAGTGAAAATGAAAGCTCTACTAACGACAAGGTTGTGAACAAAACATTTAAGGAAAATGCAAGACAAATCTTAAATTCCTAAATTTCTATTTTCTCATAATATTCCTAGGCTTCATCTTATTTTTAGCATGCAGAACTTACAAGGAATGCTACCCAAATTATCTTGCAACATAAACATTTATTTCATAGGCCATTAATCACTATATTATCAAGATGTTATATTTAATAGTTTTAATTTTTCAGCATGGGCATAATTCCTCAAACCTTTTTTTATGTAAGCAACCCATTTCATTATTAGACCTTGCTTTTATCTTGAACACTTACTTTATTTTTATATTAATTATAATTTCTAGAGAACAGTGGAGAATGTTTAAATTAAGCATTTTTATGGAATACATGGTTTGTCATCACCAATATAAATAAATACATTAATTGCCTTATCATACTTTTATCTGACAGATGGGTCCCCAGGCACAGAGCCTAACCTTTTATTTTGACACCTGCCACATTTTGCCAGCCCTGACCCTTTTTCTTTGCCAGAGTGTCACTGTGCTGTTCACCATGGTTGCACTAATCTCCAGCTTTTAAATGGCATAATATTGGAACCCTTCTGAGAATCACTGCTATCAATCAACTGATACTACAACATAAAGTATTTCACAGATCCATCCAACATCCCTTCTCTCCTGTGATTCAAACACATTTTCTCTTATTTCTGTAACCTACTGGCTCAGTGAGATTACACGGAGCTTGTTTTAATCTAAGACCCCATATTGTAGCCTCTAACATAAACCATTAATTTAGCAATAATTTAAAATTTAGAATTTACCAGAATATCATAAAATAAATTATGTTTCCATTTTTATACTAAAAGATACTTCTTTATTACAAAGCAACTATGCTATTTTAATACAGCTAAGGAGTTAAAAATAATTTTGAACACTTTCTTCAAAAAAACAAGCATTGAGGCTATAAAACATGTTTTAAGAATCACTGTGTATTCAGTCGTAAACCTGCGCCTTTGATTTCTGGGATGATTCCAGAAACCACTAATACATAATATGTGTCTTGGTTAGCGCAATCCAAAAACACATGTCTGGTTCATTAGACAGTGCTCTGGTTCTAAAGAGCTCTGCACATTGAAGTACATACAGAGGGCAGATGAGGTGTAGAGGCTCATTTGGTATAATTTGGTACAGATTTTAAGGGATTCCTTTCTTGAGCAAAATCAGACTGTAGTTAACTATTAAAATGTTGTAATTTACCTTTTGGAGGAGTATACTGGAAGCAAAGAAATAGAAAAGTAGATATGTAGGTAGGTAAGAGATAGGTATTTGGTAGCAAACAGTTCCACCAGACCAACCCAGTCTGGCTTACAGCCTCATTGTAGACTGAAAGTCAACTGGAGATGTGGATGCTAAAAAATTGTCTTTCAAATATGGCACCTATTGTTTCTGATTTAAGCTTGTTTGGTATAATGGAGAAAGCATTGGAATATGTTTTAGATAAGTTGTTTCTTAAATAAGACAGAGACGACTTATGCCAACTAGAATATATATGCACATTGCAAGAGGTATGGGACTTATATCTTAGAACATTCAAAGAAAATACAGTTTCATGCCTGGGGCTAAGGGATATTGGAGTTGGAAGGTAATTCTAGAGTATGTCAGATTTTCATTCCTCTGTATCAGGAGTTTGTGAACATTTAGAGATCCACTATAGTGTGAATCAGTTGTATTTCACAGTATCCTCTTTCCTTCCTGTCTCAATCCAACTTTCACAGCTTACTCTGAGTATCAACTAGCTCATATTTTAAGCATGTACAAAACCTTGGGCTATCATAGAAAATCTTTTCTTTGCTTTTAAAATCTAAATCCAAAGACAAAAAAATTATGAGCCCAGATCATCTTTTCAAGCCTCGCCACAATTCATACTTTGCCGACCAGCCTATCCTTTGGTCCTAGTCCAACCAGTAGTAAATGATAGAAGGCAGAAATCAATTGTGAGTAAAGATGGCCACTTAGGTGGCAGATGTTCTGCATGAGGATGATTCTTTTAGAAGGGATATATCATGACTGACACAGACAATACTCAAAGTGTGGTTCAGACACTGCATGGTCCATGTTACCCATCCAAAACATAAGCACATTGAAGATAACCATTTTAGAACTCAGCGCTATTTGCTGGTCATTTGATGACAGTTGAATCTAATAATTAAAAGTTTGAATTTTTTTTCACATATCGCTTTCATTATTTTATATAATTCATTTATATTATTAAAAATAATGGTTGATGATGGATTAGCGGTGAGTGGGAAACTGGTCTTTCACTACAGATATTTTGAGAGGCACTAGTTTAGAAGAATTCTAGACTCTAATTGTGGTCCCCTACCCCAAACAGTCAAGTAATAATGATATTTATAATCAAATTATAATGCTCTGAATATGTTTCCTCCTAAACAAACAGGGACTACAATGGCAGTCATTATCTTTCCAAGTTATTATCAGTCACGAGACAATGCAGGAGAATGAATTTTGAAAGGCTGTAATAGGCTAATCAGAATTAAGTTATTATATTTCACTGTTATTAAAGTCTCTCTATACACATATATATGCAAGTATGTATATATACAAAAGACAATTAGATATGAAATTGATAGAGATTTATTCAGTAAGCACTCTGTCCTCAATAATGAATTGATTGTATATAAAAATTAAATAAAAATAATTAAGCAGCATAATATTCAGAGAACTATAAGGAGGAAGTATATATTTAATAAGTTAATGATATAAGTATTAAAGATTAGAGATATTCAAAGGAAGGAGAGAAGATTTCATGCTAGTGATCAGAGCAGATAGTAAACAGGTAGGATTTGTATAACATCTTGAAGAATGGATGAGATTTGAAAATGTGGGAAGGAAAAACTAGGTTATTTTAGGCAGGACAAAACTTTCAAGCAGCAGTGTAGAGTCAGACATCTGCGTATATGTGTGTGAATATGTGTGGGTGTTCCACTAGATCGATAGATAAATAGATATATGGATAGATAGCTAAATGTCAGAAAAATAAACGAAATTAGAAACAGAATACAGACTAAATTTAAAACCCTAAAACTTAACTTAAAGTAGGCAATCTCAAATCTCTTTGTAGTTTTCTCTACCTAAAGCATGATATTTAATTATTAAAACTGAGACCCTTAAAATAGAATTGCTTTTACATATATATTTTTTACTGTCACATACCTTAAATGCAAATGTTACAAATGCAAAATAGTTTAACAAATAATTTTCTCCAAACAAAACATAATTCTTTATATTAAATAATTTTTTTAAATCTCATAAATAATTCAAATAATAACACAATTATTAAAATATTAGTATACTTTCCTGTGGCCATCTGGCATTTCAGTCTAATGCAATGAACAAAAAAATAAAATGCAAGAGAATTTTTTCCTCTAATAGCCAACTTTATCATTTTAGCAATTTTATTACTTTACAAGAGGGTCATACTAATTAAATTACAGAATATTCAGAGCATTATGTAAATTTTAATCTTTGTACATAATGTCTCACTTGGAAAAGTATGAATGGCATTATTTTAAGACATAAGAACTATATTGATAGCAGTGCAATTCAGTGATTTCAATATAGCTTTTGGCGTTTCAGTATTCAACTATATATTCACCACCAATCTGAAGTCCCAAGGTCCTAGTAACTTAGTCTGTATAATATTGTTTTATTTTTTATTCTGAAAGTTTTTACAACATAAGATTAGAATCAATGATTTAATTATTCAATTTATGCAAAGAAAGACAAACTGAAAAATGGTCTGCAACTCCAAAGAAGTCACTGTCCAGCATAATAAGCAAGCACACTGTGGTTCTGCAAACGTGCATTACTAGAATAATCCTACTCTGGTGGCATGTAAATAAGAAACTACTGAAAGTGAAAGAGGTAACTCTGTAGGACACAATATAAAATTAAAGATAGTAAAGATGAACTGGAAATGTTTAAACAAAAGAGAAATAAAAACTATAGCTCTGATTTAATTTAAAACCTTCAGTTCCTAAAAAGAAAAAAGATAGTTAAATAGAACTTAAAACTATTAACAAGAAGTAGAATTATTTAAGATGAAGAAATCAGAGGAAAATGTGTAGAATAGTTTTTAATTTCCTCTGCAGCATTTGTCCCACCGTGGACATGTGAAAAGAACTTCTCAAGTAATTAGAAAAACTACAACAAAATGAATTAATTTATAAAACCAAAGAATATTATTTTACTTTCAATTTGCTGATATAATTAAATTTTTATTTTTAGTATTTTATTTATTTCAATGATACTTTTGTTAATTGAATCTATGAATATTTTATATGTTATTTTTAATATTCACATAATATAAATATACTTTTTTTGTATTTTGCATTCTGCTTTGTAATATGTTCATAAATATTTATATTTAAAATTATAGGGGAAGAGGAGAGAGGTAGATAGGATAAAAGGGGTCAAAATGTGGTGACAGAAATTTAACTATAGGGGGCGAATACTCAATGCAATATATATGTGCCTTTCTGTTGAATTGTACACATGAAACTTACTGGATTTCGTTAACCAATGTCACCATAATAAAAATAAGTAAGTAAGTAAGTAAGTAAGTAAGTAAGTAAATAAATAAATAAATAAATAAATAAAATTACAGAATATTTAATTTTGCTTTTTTTCTCATTACTTTTTAATGGCATTCAAATAAAGTACCTATAGATAGCATCGGCCTTATCATTTTAGCCTACTCTAATTGTCAGCGCAACTGAAATTCAATAATAATCAAGCTGTACTAGTTGATTTCACCCGAGGACTCTTAAAGAAAAAGTGTAGTGAGAAAGATCATAATTCCTAGATGACTTTTAGTTAGCTAGCTAACTTTTTAGTCCTGGAATGCAGGTAGGTTATTTCCTAAGGATATCTTCCTTTTACATTTCTAACCTTCTCTCTAATGTAGCTTTTGTCTCACCCTACTTTAACTTCTGTGAGAATTTTCCCCAAATTATTATCTCTTACTGCATGCTATCGGCTGGATGTCAACCTGATATCCCACCAACGCCTCAAACCCAATGCGTCCAAAAGCATCTCTTGCCCCTCTCCACACAGTTTCCTATCCCTTGGGCAGCAGTACTGTAACATAGAAAACCAGTCTTGAATTCCGGATTTGGATAGGACTCCCTACCTCACCTTCCTCACCACATGTCTTAAGTTTACATATTGGGTGAACTTTGCCTCCACAATATCTTTAACATCTGCCCCCTCCTCTAGATTCTCATTCTGGACTTTCATTTAACTCTGATCTAAAATATCATAATAATTAAATAACTTGACTCTTTCTATCCACTTCCTTCTCACAAAACATAACTCTGGTCATCTTCAGAAACCTACAGTAATTTTTTAATGAGAATTCTAAATTACTTATTTTAAACTTCAATGACCTCCCCTATTTTTCTAAACATACTTGTCTAGCCTGATTTTTAAATTATATTTATTGGGGTAAAATTACTTTTTAACTTGTGAGTTTTGGACATACTATTTTATTTTTGTATTCTATATCTTTCAAGATACAGTCCCCCTGTCTTTTCTTCCTTATGATAGACTGTAAGTCTCTTGAGAAATTGGTCTTTGTGTCATTTGTCTTTGGGTCCCCTAGACCTTCACACAACACTTTATTCTAAGATCTCAATATACATGTTTTCGTAGTGAATAAACATCTCTTCATTCTGGAAATTCTGACCTCTTAGACTAGTGGCAGAATTGTCTTCAAATCAAAGCTAGTAAAAAGACTGGACCACTTCTCAGCCCTGGATGCAGACTTGAGTCACTGGGAAGATTCTGAGAAACATTATGGTCCAGCTCCAGAAATTCTGATTTAATTGTCTTGGGCGAGATTCAACAAACAGTATTTTTAAAAGTTCCCCAGGCAATATGCAGTGGGCCTAAAGCTAAAAACTTTTGAGCTAGAGAATAAGTGTAGGCTGGGGAAATTTGATTAAGAAGTTTCACCTACTATATTTACCTCAACAATCAAATTTATCCAGATGAATCTTTTCACTGTTTCTAGCATCAGATTTTGATACTAATAGACCTATAGCTAATGGAAAATATGGATAGAGAAAATAACTTATTTTAATGATAGATTTTTTAAGCTATATGTAATTAGACTATTCAAAAGGAGTGTTTACAAAACCAGAAAGCAAACCATCATAATTTAAGCATGGCCTTTTATTCTATTCATGTGCTTATCTATTCATTTAACCTACATTAATATTCAATTATGTTTTGGTTGTTTATAACTGCAATTTTAATTTGTCTAGAAGTGATTCCATATCAGGCTACTTAAAATTCTAGTTTTTATGAATCTTAATACACCTTATGTTATCATTAACAGTATTGATTATCTTTGGAGTCACTGGGACCCTGGCAAGACCTTCAAGCTCATTACAGTTTTGAACCGATTACTAAGGTTTATAGAAGGAAAGAGTATAAATGACGTAATCACTTCTGAGTTTTTAATGTTCCCATTATTTTGCCTTGCTCTCTCTTTAAATATAGGTATAACATATATCTGGAAATATGTTTTACATTTTAGATATCACCAAGTAGCCAGTCGGTATTGTTTGACTAACCCTTCTCGTTTTAGAAAGTAATTGACTGTTTTTAATACCACCCTTGGTGACTCACTAATTCACTGTATGGTATTGAAATAGTAACCGTTTTATTTTAATACGTTCCTCCTTTGCCACTTCTCTATCCCTCCCTTACCCTAATTTTGCTCTAAAAAATGTCAATGTTCCAGGAAAATATAGAGGTAAAAACAGAAAAATATTTTGTTTGGTTTTCTTTTTTTCTGAAACTAGTTACAAAAAAAGCTGAAGCCCTTGGGAGAATAGAGAAGACTCAGAGTACAGATATATATTGAGAGGGAAAATCCTTAAAAACTAAAAACATGCCACTCCCCTACCCACATCCAGGCTTGTTGGGAATGGAGGAGGAAGAGGGGAAGTGATAGAAAAAGGTTATCCCTCTTCAGAAACATAGCAGGAACATAATAAAGTGAGCCACCTGAAAGAGTAAAGCAGATAGGAATAAGGAATATGTAACAGATGGTTACAAGCGTGGGCTCTGGAGCCAGACTTCCTGGGTTCAACTCTCAGCTCTGGAACTCGGTAGCAATGTGACCCTAGGCAAGGCATTTGCAATTATTGTTGCTTAATTTTTCTAAATTATAATAAAATGGAGACAAACGGAGTACCTACCTCATAAAACTGCAGCAGGGATTAACTGAGTTGAGATACTGGAGAGAATACATTCTCACCCAATCTCCCAACTCCCCATATACACACTGCACAACATCCTTTTCCTCCCTTGGCTTTGTGATGCTGCTTCATCTTCATTCCTTCCTACTATTTTGACCATTTCCTCCAAACTCAGCTCATGTAAAACCACTGTCTTTAAGAGCTGTCTTCTGGCCCACCCTCCAAGTCACAAGGAACCTAGAAAGCCTCTGCCACATGCTTAAACTTCTCCAAGCCTTCCCTCTTACCTTCTAAGCAGAATCTTTTGATTTTTCTCTGCTTAATCCCTTTGCATGGATTTTATCCCTGAATGGCATACCAGATTTTTTTATTTGGCATCTTCCCTTCCATTTCATCTTCTTAGCACCAAAGAATGCTTTCTGCAGATAAGCAGAGCACATCCCTTCTCCTTGCTGCACTGAACTAGGATTTAGGATTCTCAGATCCTGCAGGGAAGTCTCACTTTTCTCCTTGGAATGATCACACAGCCTCCACAGCAGACTTCTCTCTAACCATTCCTTAGAGGGTCAAGAAGCTTCTCATTTTCTCATTTCTCGCTTTCATCCCGGCAATCTCCTTTCCCTCCATGATTTCAACGTTCATTGAAAGGCTAATAAAAATAATGACTTAACATTAATTGAATGCTTCTACATACCTGGCACTGTTTTGAGATAGGTAGTATCATTATTATCATTTTACAAATGAGGGTACTGAGGCAGAGAATGGGTAGGTAACATAACCAAAGTCACATAGCTCATGGATAGGAAAGGAGGGACTGGGAATCTTGGTCCCTATCCTGGGCCTGTACTGAGTGTGGATTACAGAGGCAGATTGTATGGGTATGAATCCTGTTTAGCTTGGGACCTGTGTGGACTGAAGTAAATCATTTAATAGATCTATGCCTCACTTTATAAAACGGGATAATTATGCCTGTCTCCCAGGGTTTATGTGAATATTAAATAGGATAACAATACCTGGCACTTTGAAAATGGTTTAATAGTTACTTGTTATTATTATTACTCTATATTGCCTCTCAAGATGGCTCAATATCTTTGTTCCCAATTTCACAAGCTCCAGACAACATATCCAACTCTACTAGATGCCTGGATGTTCCATAGATGTCTGAAATAATTATCACCTCTCCAAAATATTATCCTAGTATAGCTTACCTTGGTGAATGCTATCATCACACCGAATATAGGAGTCACTTTGGGCTCCTCTAATTTAATCAATTTACCCAACAATAAATCCCCCCGACCCATATTTCCAGCCTTATATGTTGTTCCATCTGCCCTCCTCTCACTCCTACCTATAGCAGACTCATTTCCAGTAATGTTGAAATGCTGTTAGTTCATTATATATAAAAAACAACAACAACCAATCCAACCAACCAACAAACAAAAACTGGAACACTACCATGTGCCAAGAAAGAAACTGACAATCTAAAGATGAATAGGAATGAATCTCTGTCCTCAAGGATCTCCGTCTAATTAGGAAGAGAACAAGTTAATAATTGAACATAAAGTGGTGAGCACTTTACAAGAAATATTCAGAGTATTAAGGCAAGGTAGAAATGGGGATTATGGATGGTGTGGTGAAGGAGGCAATATCACAAACGATGATTCCAGGCTCTGTGCTAGATGTTGGGGTATTGCTTCTGACCTGAAGAATATACTAAGAGTCTATAGGAGAAACAACTCTAAATATGTATTTCAATATAAAGTAGCAAATGCTAAGACAGAGAGAGGCACAGTGAGTTCTGAGAGTACAATCAAGGTGTGCTCTTAGTTTAAGAATAAGACATTTTAAGAATGTCAGAAGGTTTAATGATCGTTCATCTCACTTCCTCTGCTTGATCTGACTTCTCTCATCCTGGCCTACTTGAAAACCTAATTTTAAGGCTCCTTTTACTGTGGATCAACACACTTTGATCCACAGTGCTTATTTCACCCCCACAACCACCACTCGCCCCCAGCCCTTTGCCTTTTTTTGGACCCTTTCTCTATGAGAGCAAATGTAACATTTTTTTAAACTTGATTCTTTCTTCCAATATATTATCAAATGACAAATTTCACTATGTAGAGAGTTTGCCACCATAAAAACCACAATTTTCTTATAGTAATCCACTGAATTATCAAATATTCTACCTAGTTAATAGCAAACTGTACTTGGTGGCTTCAGAAATTACAATGATTGAAAATTACAAGTATGGATGAAGTTTACATTTAACCAAGGTGTTCATTAATACAAATGGTTCAAATGGGTATAAAATATCTTCAAAGTATTACTTTATTATTAAAGCAGTCAGATTACATTTAATTAGGATTCTTGTTTCCATCCTGTGGATTTATGTAGTTATGTAAGTATTAGTCACAATGAAATACCTACGTATTACATATAATCCTATACATAAGAACTCAGTAGAGCTTAGTTATTATTATTGTTAAACAATAATAACGAAATAATAACTAAATCTCTTGTTACTCAAATTATCTTCATTGAACACATGAGCAGTTCCTCAGTGTTTTCTATGGGCCGAGCACTGGACAATCAGACCTCATAGGGTCTCCAGCCACTAATCCTTATGGCATTGTTGTGCAATTTGGGAAAGGTGCCATTCCTCAAGATACTTTATGTCCATCTGTAGTCAATTTGTCATAGTAAACTAACTTTATTGGAACAAGGCACTATACTGCCATCTGCCAGAAAAATGTTGTAATAAATACTTAAATGTGCAAAGTCTAAAATGTGAATGGCTCCTCTAGAGTTGTGCAGTGAGCAACCTGCACAACCATTCGCACTCATATAGCTTACTCTTTCCTTGGCCTACATAGAGAATTCTCCATTTCATAAGAAAAATAAATGCTTCAAAAATACACTAAATCAGAAGCTGGAAGTTTATATAAGTAAACAATTTACTACAAGATTATTACAAGTTGACCATCTTAAAAGTAATAAGTATCATATGTGGTTGCGATTTGACAAAATGTTATATGCTGACTATGAAACTAAGAAATCAGGTTATGACTATGAAACTAATAATGACAATAGTCATTATTTATAAAATCTGTTATTTAATAAAAGCAGTGAGAACCTGTCAGATACAGAAATATTGGGGTGAAATTAACCTAAATAAGTTCACGTCTTCGAAGTTCTGTTTTGAGGCTGGACCTTCCTTAAATCACCTGAAATAAATAAATATGTTTTTATTTTTTTACTTTTATTTGTTTGTTTATTTGTTTTTACTATGGTGACATTGGTTAATGAAATCCAGTAAGTTTCAGGTGCACAATTCAACAATAAGGCATGTATATATATTGCATTGTGTGTTCACCTCCCATAGTTAGATTTCTTTCTGTCACCATATACCTGACCCCTTTTACCCCAATCTACTTCCACCTCTCCCCAACTCCTCACCCTCTGGTAACAACTAGTCTATTGAAATATCTATGTTTTTAAAATAAAGACTTACAGTTTATATTAGTCTTTAGTTAGTTTAAAGACTAGTGCTTAAAATGTAACCTCTTTTCTCTTGTTCTTTCAATGTGAGAATAATTAATACAACAAATATAAAATGCCTAAAATGTGGTAGTACCGCATAGGTGGTAACATTTTTAAATTCATGTAGAGTCCTTATTAATGCATTTAGAATACTTTTCAGGCTTCTTGTGTTATGGCAAGTTATACTATTAACTCCCTGTAAGCAAATATGGATGAATAATCAACTAATTGATTATCTGAAATTTTTTTTAAATATGAGTATGGCAAATCAGAATCTTAGGTTTACACATGCTGCACAAGTATAAGATTTAACAAAAAGGTAGTAACATTGTAACCGATATTATTTCAAATCTGCAGACAATGGCTTTTTAAGATTTATACCATTGATTGTTAAATATTGAGAATTGCTCAGGTTTGATGAATCAAGACAATCAATCAATCAATCAATCAATCAGTCAATCAATATAACTGAGCTCTCTTTGCCTGTTCTTTTTCTTTAAACTATTTCTTCATGTTCTTTAACTTCCTTCTAACATTTCTCAATAATTCTTTTTCCATTAAGCTTCTTAATTCCACATAAAACTATGACACATTAAAATTTCCCACAGTTTCTTGTCTTTCTTTCTTTAGACCTTTTCTGTATCATAGGTTATCTTAGATATATTAGAGTAGTTAAAGTGTTTGAATTACTGCAAGAAGGATTCGGTATGGTCCCAATATCTATATTGACCTGCTTTCTTCCATTTTTTCTAGCCTTATTAAAAGCAAAATTTTTTTGTTTTTGTTTTTGAGTACTTTGTGTGTAGAATGTTTATAATTTTTCATAACAGTCTTTCTTTTCATAGTTTTGGTATTTTTAATGTATTTCTATACTTTTACTTGTACAGAAAAAAAAAATCCTCAAATGCTAAAGCATGAGAGAGAAGAGGGACACTTCCATCTTTGTGTTTCATAATTACAACTTACATTCAGAAATGAAAGTCATGGTAGCATAACTAGAGAGTTGTTTATCAGGCACAAAAGATTTGGGAGTCTGAGAGAAGAACATACTCATTAATTGCAGAAAAAGAAATAAAGGGATAGTTTTCCTAATTACACGGAAATGTATTAAGAAAAAAATTCCAGAAAAAAAGATTAAAAATTGTATTTCTGTAACAATTAGCAGGGAAAAAGAAAACTTTAATCAATCAGCAGTTTATATTCACCTTTCTCACCCAAGATTCAAAGAGCATTATTCACACCAAAATAATTTGATTAATTTTCAGTAAATTGAATAACTTTTTTTTCCTGAGTGAGTGAAACAACCGAAAATTTGATAACTTCTAGTGGATGTTGACAATATATGGATGGGAGTAAGGCCAACAGTTTTTTGTTGTTTTTTTTTAAAATTCTGAACTGAAATCATACTTTGAATTTCTCATTAAATATGAAAGTTCATATGTATTTCTTTGTTGTCCTCTTGAAGATATTCTCACAAACAGGGACAAACATCTCTTAGGAATAAAAAGAATTTACCTCTTTGACTTTACCAAGAACTGTTACTCAAAAAAAAAAAAAAAAAATTCTTTTTTTTTAATTTAAGGGAAAATTTCACACTACTAAGCAGTAAAAATACTTTTTTTTTTTTAATTCAGAGGAAAATTCTACACTGGTAAGCAGTGAAAATATTGAAAGGATATATATATATATTTTTTTTAAGTATAGCTACAAAATAAATGAGAGTTATCGATCTGCAACACACCAGTCCAACTCTATAACAAATCTCCTAAGTTATACAACAAACAAGTTGCTCTTTTTGTGCCACATGTGGCCATTTCTCTCTATCATTACTTCTACACTAGTAGCTAATATCTATAATTTGAAAAACCAGGCTCCCTCTGACAAGTAAAGTAGTTTTTCATTCTTTATGAAGAGTTAATCATTACACAATTACATGTTTGACATATTTTACATTTTCAAAACTATATAATACAATTGTTTTAAAACAAGACAATTCATTTTGGGGAAAATGGTAAAAATAAAATTTGTTTTCAGATCAACCAAGTTTAAGTTGCTGTTAAAGTGATGATATATAGGAAAATAAACTGACCTTGATAATACATTTAATGTTAATTCAAGTGCCTCTTGCTATCTCCTAAAATTATTTTAAGTTATAAAATTGCCTGTTTACAATTTATTTTTATAAATCTCTTGTCAAGAAAGATTTGCATAATTCATAAGGTAGTTCCAGTTTTTATTTAAACAATAATAGTGTTTGTAATATTGTTTTCATTTCTACCCTAAACTTAGATTTAACAATATATTTTTCTGACTTATTTGCCATTTTTCCTGAATTACACTCCTTTAGGAATTTATTCGTTTTTGAATAAAATGTGTCCTTTAGTATTTCTTTCAAGTTAGGGTAGGAAACTCTGTGTCATTGTATGTCTTTAAACGTTTTTATTACACCCTCTCTCTTAAGCGTTTATCTTTACTTTAAATGTTATTTCCTCAGCAGTCGGAAGTTATTATTCTACTTTCTTCTAGCCTCTTCTAATGCTGATGTGGGTCTGCTATCAATCTGATTGTTCTTTTGTAAATAAGGACCTTATTTCTCCTTCATCTCTATTTGACTACTTCATTTTTTCTCTTTGCCCTTTCTGTTCTGCAATCCCACTACAAAATAAGTAAGTGTAATTTGTTTTACTTTTTATCTAACTTTTTGACATGAGGACTCATCACTGTCTTCAGTTCAAGAAAAATTTCAGCCATCATTTCAAATATTTCCTCTTCTTTATGAACACTGTTATATATTACTAGAATTCTTACTACACATATGTCAAAACTTCTTGATTTTTTTCCGTCTATGTCTCTTAAATTCTCTTTAATACCTTCTTTCTTTCTCTCTCTCTCTCTTTCTTTCTCTCTCTCTCTCTCCTGCATTTTGTATGCTTCAATCTTCCTATTTACTCTTTTTTCCCTTCATCTATACCTAGTCTACTTTGTGTACTTTTTTATTAAAATTATTGGAGTGACAATCTTTAATAAAATCAAATATTTTTCAAGTATACGACTCAATGATATGTCATATGTATATTACATTGTGTGTTTGCCACACAAAGTTAAAAGTCCTTCTGTCATCAAATACAAGAAACACCTCGAGATAACATTATAACACGTATTTACAGGTCTCACCATGGAGTTTCTGTTTCAGGAGGCCTGGGAAAAGATCTAGAAATTTATTTTTCACAACATTTCTAAATTTGATCCTGGGAGCACAAGAAGCATACTTGAGAAAATATTAACTATGTGCCATCAGATTTAGAAATGGTAGTGATAGGTAAATCAAAGATTCCTCTACCTGATTTAGTCAGCAGAGGGGATGATAGAGACTGATGGGAAAGAAGTTTTTGAGTGAAGGAGCAAAATCTGAATAACAGGAAAAAAGTTTGAGAAAGGCTGATTCTGGCTTTATCAAGTACCATATTAAAGCTAAACCATTTAAAAAATATGTAAATAATAAATGTTTGGTCATTTACTCTAAAAAGCAGCATTTACAGCATATAATGTTTTTATTCACATTGGTTTATTAATTAAAACCACTTGGAAATAGGTAGAAAAGGTTAATATTAGATCTGTTTTCTTATGTATATTTTTTAAGCTTTGCATTGAATTTTTTAGCATGGTAGAATGATAATGAAATATAATTTAGCTTAATATCTATATTGTATTAGATGACAGTTTTATTAAGCAGAACCAATAATCATCATTATTCAGAGTCATCATGACCCATTATAAGTGGTCTCATTTTCCCTAATTTTAATTTTACCTCTTGGAGTATGCCTTTCTAGAATTGCTAAAATGGTTACACTTGGTTTCTTTTACGAATATACTTTTAACAATCACTACAGAAACATAAATCATCTGGTGGTTAAGTACTACTATTCTATACATTTGACACAAAACTATTTTAGACTCTTGGTTTCTTTAATTAAACTTTCAGACTAGCAAATTTCAGGAAATTAAATAACTATCCTTTATGTGTTGGAGCCTTAAAATTAAGACGAATAGCCTTTTCCTTCTGGGATGCCACCTTTCTCACCCCTGTATTTTTTAGCAATCAGATTCAGGCGAAAAAGAAGAACTTGTCCCAATAGTCTCGATAATAACTAGATTCACAATCTCCTCTTTAAGAATATCAACAAACTGAGGTGGTTTTATGCCGTCAGACATTTTAGCTTAAAGTGAATAAATTTAGGCAACAACCACATTGTGTTTCCTGTCCCAACAATTGTTACAAGAGATAAGAGTTTGGTTAGGTCAGAGAACAAAGTTATTTAGGTCATAGAGACCTCGGGCAGAGAGAACATTATGAGTTCCCAATTTTAAGCCTCTTTTAAATAACATCAAATATCTGTTTAATGTCTCATAGTTTACAGAGCATTCTCACTTGCATCCTTTAACATAGCCCCACACCATTTCTCTCAGAGGAACATAATTATTTTTCTAAATTTACACCAAGGGGACTGTGTCAGAGAAATTAACTCACACCCAAGCCAGTCATCTAGTTCGAGTGGAAGTAAAGCTTGTGTTCTATTCCACACATCAGAGTCTCGACAGTCAGAGCACATCCCAAAAGCTCTGGATGTATGCGAACAGAGGCAAGAGGTCAAAGAAGTTTAAAAAATAGAGGGTGAAGGTCATCTCAAATACAAACTTTACCAGCTTTATGTTTTTGTCCAAGGACCAGCATGCAACAATTGCTTAGAATTCAAGGACGGTCAACTCCTTTCAGCTCCTGTCATGGGCACTATAGGTGGCTCTTGTCGCTTTTGAGTAATAATTCTATTTCATCTATACATGATTAAATATCACTTTCTTCTAAAAAATTTGTGCCTGGATGAACTAAAGAAGTATTTTCAAGCATTCAATTGTATGTAGGAAGAAATCAGATCCATTCATGAATGCAAGCATGGATTATAACCTAGGATGCCATTATGTAATTTGATATTTTCCTTTCTACTTTCTAGCATTCAATAATTAGTGAATGCTAGAACTGTGCTATGCACTGGAATCACAAAGGAAAAGGCACAGCCTCTGACCTTACAAAGCTCATGCTCTGGTTGAGGAGAAAAGCATTGACAATACAACATGGAAGCTAATATAAGAGAATTCTTAGGAGGTCATGGAAGTCATTTTTTGAAATGATTATTTCACTGTGATTCATTTACATACATGCATATCAATGATGGCAAGTTTGTGTATGTATGTAGTATGTAGTTTTACTATGAGTTGCCACATAATTTGTAAATAAAATAACATTCTCAAGTTTGTTCAAATAGAAAAACCTCATAGAGAATGATGAATTAGAATTGCCTTGACTGGGCTTAGAGCTATTGTTTAATACAACGGATGTTGGACTATTTCTATTTATAGGGGTCTTGATAAGCCATGCTGATAATGGCATTTTAAAATGTCTTGGACAAATTAATGAAAGAAATGCTTTTATTTTTAGCCAAACAGATGTTTAGTTTCTGGATTATAACCATCTCTTAAAACAGTCCAATCACTAGAATGCTTTAACTACCCAGGAATTCTGCCAATCTAGCAAAGTCTTTAAGACAAAGCTAAAATGATAGAGAAAATAGGATAAAAATGTGAATGTGTCCTGTGTCTATAAAACTCTTGGTCACAAATTTTGTTCATCTGAAAATCTACGTTCTTCTACTTGGGATTTTAGGTCAAGTAATTATATCCATTGGTTAATACAGTGATACAAACTATATGAATTATATCAAGTTCTTTGGTTATATTTGTATTATCTTTATTTTAAATAAAAAAGATCATAGATTTTGAAGGCTTTGCAGCCAAATTTTGAAGCTTTCACTATCTTTGACCTGGACAAAGTTTTTAACCCCAAGATGATTTAGTTTCTTATCTAGCAAATGAAGATAATAACTACCAAGCAATTCTTTTGTTAGGCTCAGACACAATATATTTTATAAGAAACTGGTATAGCACCTGGTACAGGGTAGTTTCTGAGTAAACAATAGTTCCTCTTCATGATTGGGTATAAAACCTGTTCTGGATTAGACTTTGATCATTTAAACACACCTTCTTAAAACATTCTCCTAGAGGTATGCAGTCAAAAAAATTAATGATTCATACTGAATTTATTTATTTGTGGGGTCTTCAAACTCACCTGTCAGTGATTGAACTGGTCCATATGAACCTGCCACTCAAAATATTATGTGGGTTATATTTTTCCATTAAAAAAGGTTGAGCTACATTAAGCATTTTCCTCTTATTTTCTCATAGTTAGAGTGTTAAGTGATGCCTAGCATTCTATTTCTAATGTACATGCTGAAGACTGTACAGTAAGGAGGAATTAGGGATACTTTTTAAAATTCATCAAGGTGTAACAATCCAGTCTCTTTTTTAAAGATCGGATTAAATATAGATGTCTTATTTGACACCTTATGGATAGTTAAGTCAAATTGGTCAGAATTTGGTGTAAATATATCATATTAGGGTATTTAATCTCCTCCATGCTTTAATTATAATCTAACTGATTTTTCACTCCCTGAATTTTTTTGTTTTGTTTTGTTCTACACTCACTGACTGTACTGTAACTTCAACTTGCCAATGTATACCACTGCTCACAAGAGGACCAGATGAGACAGTGTGAATAAATTTACTGCCAACCCTTTCCTACTCCAAAAATAAAACAATTTTCTAGATTTGTTACCAATGGGTCATAACACCATCTTCATAATACTAATGACAACATTTCATATAACATTATTTTCAGTGCATAGGATAAGAGAGATCATCAGGAGACAGTACAGATTATCTTGGGCCATTTTCTTATTTATAGATTAAAGTATAATTATGTTTTCCACTGATTTATAGTCTGATATCTTAGTTAATTATGTTATTTGCTCCTTTTATGTTCATTCTCCTCTTAGATCTGGTGTGAATATTCTTTTCCTTAATATTCTTTCCATCGTTAGATTGTTTATTTTATCTAAGTGACAGAATACCATTTTTATTATTATTACAAAATGCTAAGTATTTACCTAATTATCCTTCAGAGAACGTTGGAAGGATATATACAGTTAAACAAATGGATGAATACTGGAAAGAAATTATTGAATAATTACATTATTTCTGGAAGTCTCAGTGACTTTTTTCTGCTTTCCTTCACATATTTTCCTTTAGGTTACTATTTTTTCATGAGAGTTTTCTAAACTTATGGCTGGTAATTTTTTCTTCCTGTTTGAAAAAAATATTCTGGGAGTGTGCAAGTGCTCAGATAAATATTATCTATTAAAAACTCATGAATTTAAGAACCTATTAACATATTTGTTTATTTTTTAGAATGAAGAAATATCTAATAGAGCATTTATTTTTATATCATGACTTTCAGTTCATATATAAGTTTAAAGAATTTCAGATCAAATCTTATGCCAATTCGGAAACTGAATAACTGATCTAAATAAATAAATAAAAGATAGGCCCAACACAAATAGTAAGACAGAGAAGAATCTCATTGATTATTTTAGGCAGTCAATCAGTCATCCATCATACAATTACTAAGAGTCTAGCGTTGTGCCATGGATTTCTGTAGAAACAAAGGTGAGTTAAACATAGTATGTCTCCTCCAAAAATACACACACTAGTAAGAAAGGTAGATTATGTGGATGTGGAAACAAATTAAAACTAATACGGTGTAGTCAGATCTATTACAGACATATGTAGAGTCACTGAGAGGCCACTTAGCCAAAGGATAATACAGTCTGGCAGGCAATGTATGTTATTTCTGTTTCAATTTGAAACGCATTCCGATTGTTGCCAAGGAAATTTATTGTATTAACTTTTGTGTTGGATTGGTTAATCTTTGAATTGGTTTAATTCCTTATATACACATTATATAGACGTAGGATGCATGATAAAATATGATAAATGATAGAATAAATAGAATAAAGGGTCATATGGGATTAAACATTTGTAAAAAATAATTTGAATAGTTGAATTCAACCCTAAAATGGAGAAGTGACTGCAAAATTAGGAACATGTTCGTGGAAACTCAATAGCATAAGCTCAGCATTGACAATCTGATTCAAGGCTCTCTATCTATTCACATTGTTCCTTTAGGGGAAATTTGACAATGATGTCTTGCAAATGTGTTTCCACTTTCAAAGCTTCTTGCTAGCATTTTAGCAAAGTGGAAAGCAGTTCTGGCATTTTGGATAAATGTTCCCCAAATCTTCCCTGCCAGACATCTCATTAAGTAGTAAGCCTCAATAGAGTAATATGAAAAAGCAATTTTAAATAGAAGCTTGATTCGTGACGTGCTGATTTTTGTAAATAATATTCTGGGAAGTCTTCTGTGCTTTCTATGGGTTTAATTTTATGTCGGAATTAATTTTATGCCTCTCCCTGTCTATTCTGACCAGTAATGTCACCCTGCCACCCATCACTCCTTTTCAAAGAGAATGGACTCTAAATCAATGTATTAAATCATTCCATAATTTCCAGAAGACTATGCAGGAAATGACTATTCTGAAAGAATTATTTCTTCACTATGTTCCCACATAAACATTCTGTAAAACATTAAATGCACCTTCCCCCCTATGTGATTCTCCTTTTTAATAGTAACATCTTAGCCCTTCTTTTAAATATTATGTTGTTATAATGGTCTCTGCATATTATAATTGTAATTCGCCTGCCACAAGTGGACCCCTGAGAGCAGAGTTTGTGTCACCTTCATTGTATATACTTTCGTATCCAACCCAGCCGTAAACTTGATTAATATTTTTGAAGGCATGAAGGACATATTTTACCAATATTTAATACTTACTGATATCTAATTACTTTGTATAAATATGGCTTTCAATGTGATTTTCTTAGTTTAATATTCTTGTTTGTTGAAAATGGGTGAAAATAATCCCGTGCATTTCTCTTCTTTATCTGGACTGCTTTTGTACTGGTTCATATTCTCATCCTCTCTTGACTGAACTACTGAAATAGCTTTTGTTAAGTCAGATTTCACCATCCCACTCTATGGCGAACTTCACTGCCAGAGTGATCTTTCCAATATTCAAATGTGATTAGGTCACACTCATGCTCAGAATTCTTCAGTGGCTACCTTTCACCCCACAATGAATCTAGCTAGATTACAATGTTATTTTACCTGGACTTAATTCTGGGAGTATATGAAAAGTGTTATATTTTCATTTCTGTCCTCCAAGTGCCTCACATAACGTGTTCATTAAATATTGTCGAATAAATGTTACATGACTGAACAAATGAACATCATTATTGTACTCCACTTGTACAAAAATTTGGGCAGGTGAGTTAGTTCATAGAAGTTTCTAATAACGCTCTTTAAAAATGGAGACTGATGCTTAAGGAAAGCATTTCACATGCCTGTCTTTTTATAAATATTATCTGAGGTGTATTTTTAAAATAAAGATTTCTGGAGTCAAAATTTTCAAAGGAATGACTGAGAATATTTATTTTTAAAAATAATTACTCCAATTGAGTCTCATGTTCAGGCAGATTTGGAGATCTCTTAGAGGAATAGTTAATATTTAGATGGTGACTCAATGTGAGAAGCTGGACTATGTGACTCTAAATTCATTCCTTTCCATGAAGTTTGGGGTACTGTGATTCTAGTGGAGATTATAGTTTATATAGGTGATTGACTTGAGATTTATCCAGATACAGATAGGAGAAGTTTGGGAACAAGCGACTGGGTCCAAGTGTCACCAGATCTAGAGAGTTATAACTAATTTTCAAAATCCTGCTTTAATCCCCAAGTTTGTTTATACATTTAGCAAATATTTTTTGAACACCAATTTTGTGCCAGTTATAGTTTTAGGTGTTGGGGATATAGCAATAATATAACACACACAATCACTGCCTTCTTTCAGCTGCTGTGTCACAACTCGCCATGCTTGTCTTTAGAACTCTTTAGTTAAGAGTTGTTATAATAGCCATTTGGTTCTTATGGAAATCGAAAATAATCATCCCCTAAAGCCATCATCATCCTTGTTAAAAATAAGTGTCCAGCTTTTTTGGTCTAACTGAAAACTCCAAAAGGGTTCCCCTGTCCTCTGAAGGTATAACAGTTGGGTTCAGTTTATTGGGACCCATTTATATCCACGATGAAGGAGTTCACTCTAAGCCTAGCCCTGAGTTCTGACCACTAAATGTCCTATCATTTTAAGTGGAAATACATTGTTTTTCTTTACTGTTTGATCTTGGCTTTTTCTTCTAACTTTGATAATCCTATAAATACTTCAAGCTGTAGAGACAGAATGGTGACAGGGAAAGAATAGTTCATACCTCATGAGCTGTGAGATTAAGGGAGATACAAAATAGGGTATTATAGTGACTGGCACTTAACACCTATACATTAAATTTACCACATAATTTATCTGCATTTTATAGAGTGTTAAGAGACATAGGTTTGAGGTGGCTATGATAACTTGTTAACATATACTAATGATAACAGAGAAATGTTTTTAAGCATTGTCAACTTTTTAGTAGTATATTTCTGTAAAATGTGGTGAATTAATACAATAGCCCTGAGACAGGCAATGTTTTCTACTACTACTATCTTTTTAAAATTCTGTATGGCAGTCAAGGCTTAATATTCTTGGTGTTTTATTTTTCTATAGCACTATTCCCATTTAAAAAAAAAACATTAAGGTACATACATACAATCAAATTGCTATATTTTCACAAGGAAATTCTTTAAACACAAAGTCTGCTAAATTAAATCTAAGGACAATAAAATATCATATTGAAATAAGTTCAATTTAAAAATAGAACTGCACATACAAAAACTGAGAACAAAATAATAAGTATAATTTTTTTCTTGTTATTAAATAAAAGTTTTATAGGTGTGGATGCTTTGCAAAATGAAAGAATTTCAACAAGAGCCAAGAAGGTCATGATGATTTCTGAGGATGTATTTTCAAAGACTAGAAAAAATATACTGGAGACTAATGGGAATTAAGAAACAGATTCTCACATAGACAATAGACCTACGGAAAGCAAATCAACAACCTTACTTTTGGTTCTAAAATTCTACCTGTAGTTACAAAAACAAAACATAGAGAGAAAATAGTCTTCATTATCAGTAGCCTAACCATCCATGGAATGGTGCAATTGACCTATACAAGTAGAAAGCCAAGATATTAAAATAAATATTTTTTCTGTTTTATTTATCAGAGTGAAGGAGATTTTTCCCAAACCACGATGTAAATGTAAGAGAGCTACAGCATTTGATAGTTTCCTTTACTATTCACATTTTCCTGGGATCTTTTAAAAATGATTGCTTCAAACATAAACATTTTAAAAACTGGTAGATCAAAAATAAGTTATCTCTCTTCCTTCCAGGGGTTTTGTAAGCACGATATTTACTGTTATTATTTGGATAATTCCCAACTCTACCACCTATACCATCATCCACAAAGTATATTGTACAGCAGAGTTTCTTAAATTTTTCCACATCATGGCATTCATTGAAAATAGTATTTGTATAGCACACTGGGGTTAAAAGAGAAGGCTTCTTCCAGCAGAGACTGAAAGCTGAGGAAGGTCTGGGCCCCAGGCTCAAAGCAGAAGTCCTGAGAGCTGTAGACATCACCATTCTCACAAAACCCAGCAATTTGCACACAGCAGAGTGCATCTGCAAACCAGCTGGGAAGCTCTTTGTTTGATCTGAAAGAAATACTAATATTATAAGACTATGTGTGTTTTTTACTTTTATTTTTTTAAATTTTTTCAGATCGGTTGGCATACAATATTAGGTTCTTGTGTGCAACATATTGATTAGACATTTATGTAACTTATAAAGTGATCACCCAATAAATCTAGTACCCATCTGACACCATACATAGTTATTACAATGTTATTGTATAGTTATTACATAGTTATTAACTATATTTCTTGTGCTATATATCAGGGTTCTCCAAGCCCGGGGGTGCAGACTGGTACCAATCCGTGGCCTGTTAGGAACCAGGCACACAGCAGGAGGTGAGCAGTGGACAAGCAAGCGAAGCTTGTCTGTATTTGCAGCTGCTTCCCAGCATTAGCATCACCTCCACCTCAGATCATTAGGCATTTGATTCTCATAGGCACCAGTCCCCAGTGACAAAAATGTTGGGGACTGCTGTATATATTACATCCTTATGACTATTTTGTAACTACAATTCATACTTTGAAACCCCTTCCTCTTTTTCACACATTTCTCCAACCCCCCTCCCATCTGGCAATCATCACAATGTTTTCTGTATCTATGAGTTTGTTTCTGTTTTATTTATTTATTTTGTCTTTTACACTTATTTCACTCAGCGCAATACCCTCTGGGTCCATCCATGTTGTGGCAGATGGCAAGATTTTATTCTTTTTTATGGCTAATGTTCTATTGTATATATGTATCACCTCTTCTTTATCCATTCGTCTATTCATGGACACCCAGGTTGCTTCCATATCTTGGTTATTGTAAACACTGCTGCAATGAACACATGGATTCACATGTCCCTTCGAAGCAGTGTTTTGGGTTTCTCTGAATAAATATCCAGAAGTGGGATTATCATGCCCTTCTTTGTCTCTTTAAATAGTCTTTGTTTTAAAGTCATTTTGTTTGGTATAAGTATTGCTACCCCTGCTTTTTGTTTGTTTCCATTTTACAAAATATCTTTTTTCTACCCCTTTACTTTTAGTCTATGTGTGTCTTTTGATCTAAAGTGACTCTTCTAGGCAACATGGGTAAGGATCTTGTTTTCTTAACCATTTGGCCACTGGCTGTCTTTTGACTGGAGCATTTAATCCATTTATATTTAAAGTATTTGTTGATAGATATTGGTGATAGCAATTTTTCATAGTTATTGCTTTTTCATTATTCATATTTTTGTACATTTTTCTTCTTATAGAAGACCCTCTAATATTCCTTATAATACTGGTTTCACAGTAATTAACTTTAGCTTTTTCTTTTCTGGGAAGCTTTTATCTGATTCTAAATGATAGCTTGCTGGGTAGAGTAATCTTGGTTGTAGGTCTCTGCTTTTCATCACTTTGAATATTTTGTGTCAATCACTTCTGGCCCAAAAAATTTTTGTTGAAAATAAGCTGACAGTTTTATGGGAGCTCTTTTTTAGGTAACTAAAAGCTTTTCACTTGCAGCTTTTAAGATTTTCTCTTTGTCTTTAACCTTTGGCATTTTAATTATGATATGTCTTGCTGTGGGTCTCTTTGGGCTCATCTTGTTTGGGATTCTCTGTGCTTCCTGGGCTTATATGTCATTTCCTTTGCTAGGTTAGAGAAGTTTTCCATCATTATTTCTTCATATAGGTTTTCAATTCCTTGCTCTCTCTAGTCTCCTTCTCATACCCCTATGATATGAACGTCGGGACGCTTGATGTTGTCCCAGAAGTCCCTTAAACTATCTTCTTTTTTTAAATTATTTTTTCTTTTTGCTGTTAGGTGTTTTTTGTTACTTTATCTTTCAAATTGCTGATTCAGTCCTCTAGTTCATCTAATCTACTATTGATTCTCTCTAATATATTCTTCATTTCAGTTATTGTTTTCTTTATTTCTGTTTTCTTTTAATTAAACTTATCACGGTGACATTGGTTAATAAAATTACGTAGGTTTCAAGTGTATAATTCTATAATACATCATCTGTATATTGCATTGTGTGTTTACAACCCAAAGACAAATCTCCTATCACCATATATTTGACCCCCTTTACTTTTTTCTCTCTCCCTTCTTCTGGTAACAACTAAAATGTCTATATTTATGAATTTTTGTTTGTTTGTTTCGTTTGTTATTTTCAGTCATATTCCACAGGTAAGTGAAATCATATGGTTCTCAACTTTTTCTGTCTGACTTATTTCACTTAGCATGATAATCTCAAGATTCATCCATGTTGTCACAAATGGCAGTATTTCATCTTTTCTTATGGTTGAATAATATTCCATTGGGTATATCTACCATATCTTCTTTATCCAGTCATCTATTGAAGGATATTTCAGTTGTTTCCATGTCTTGACCCCCATGAATAATGCTGCAATGAATATAGGAATACATATATCTTTATGGATAAACATTTTCAAATTTTTGAAATATCCAGAAGAGGAACTGCTGCACCATATAGTAATTCTATTCTTAACTTTTTGAGGAACCTCCCTACTGTTTCCCATAGTGGCTGTACTAACTTACATTTCCACCAGCAGCGTATAATGATTCTTTTATCCCTCAACCTCTCCAATACTTGTTATTACTTGATAATAGTCATTCTGACAGGTGTTAGGTGGTATCGCATTGTGGTTTTGATTTGCATTTCCCTAACAGCTAATACAGTTCAGCATGGTTTCATGTATCTGTTGACCATTTGTATGCCTTCCTGGGAGAAGTGTCTGTTCAGGTCCTCTGCCCATTTTTTAATTGGATTGTTTGTTTTTGTTGTTGTTGACTTGTCTGAGTTCTTTATATATTTGGGTATTAGCCCTTTATCAGAGGTGTTGTTTAGAAAAATCTTCTCCCATTGGGTTGGTGGCCCCTTTGTTTTATTGATAGTTTATTTTCCTGTACAGAGCTGTTAAGTTTGGTCAAGTCTAACTCATTTATGTTTGCTGTTACTTCTCTTGACTTTGAGGTCAAACTCATAACATCTTCTGTAAGATAAAGGTCCATAAGTTTAATACCTATGTTTTCATCTATGCATTTTATTGCTTCAGGTCTTATATCTAGGTCTTTGATCCATTTTAATTTTTGTGTATGTTGACAAATAGTTTTATTCTTTTGCATGTTGCTTTCCATTTTCCCAGTACCATTTGTTGAAGAAGCTTTCTTTTCTCCATTGTATGTGTTTTGTTCCTTTTTCAAATACATATAGAAGGAAAGTACCTCAACATAATAAAGGCCATAAATGACCAACACTAAGCTAATATCATTCTTAATAGTGAAAAACTGAGTTTTTCCTCTAAAATCAGGAACAAGACAAGGATACTCTCTTTCACCACTGTTATTCAACATCATATTGGAAGTCCTAGCTAGAGCAATCAGGAAAGAGAAAGAAATAAAAGGCTTCCAAAAAAAAAATGAAAAAGTCAAACTGTCACTTTTTGCAGATGAAATGATTCTTTATACAGAAAATCCTAAAGACTCCACTAAAAACTATTAGAAACAATAAATAAATACAGTAAAGTTGCTGTACACAAAATCAATTTACAAAAACCCATCACATTCCTATATACTAACAATAAAATTTCAGAAAAAGAAATGAAAAATATATTCCTTTTGCAATTGCAACAAAAAGAATAAAATATTTAGGAATAAATGTAACAAAGGATGTGAAGGACATATACACTGAAAACTATAAGAAATTATTAAAAGAAATTGAAGAAGACACAAAGAAATGGAAAGATACTCCATATGCATGGATTAGAAGAATGTTACCCAAAGCAATATACAAGTTGAATGCAATTCTCATCAAAATCCCAAAGACATGCTTTAAAGAAATAGAATAAAAAAATCATCAGATCTGTATGGAACCACAAAAGACCCCAAATAGTCAAAGCAATCCTGAGGAAATAAAAAACAAGGCCAGAGCCATCCCATTCTCTTACTTCAAATTATATTACAAAGTGACAATAATCAAAACAGAACAACATTGGCATAAAAACAGATACACAGACTAATGGAACAGAATTGAGAACCTAAAAACAAACAAACAAACAGACAAATAAAAAAATATAGGCAAATAATTTTTGACAAAGAAACAAAAAGCATGACTGCTTCTTTTTTGTTTTCTATCTCTATGTTTATGTTTCCTATCTCTTTGTTGCAGTCCTCACTGAGATCATTGAGCATCTTTATAAACACTGTTTTGAATTCTGCATTCGGTAGATGGTTTGTCTCCATTTTGTTTTGTTCTTTTTCAGGAGCTGTGGCCTTTTATTTCATTTGGGGCATGTTTCTTCGTCTTCTTATTTTGGTTGCCGCCTTGTTTTTGTTTCTATGTATTGGGTAGAGCTGTTATTTCTCCTGTTCTTATTAGAGTGGGCTTATATAGTGTGTCCTATGGGGCCCAATGGTGCAGTGTCCCTGGTCACTTGAGCCATGTGCTCCAGGTGTGTCCCTTTTGTGCGTCATGTGTGCCTTTTTATTGTAGTTGAGCCTTGGTTGGTCTTTGCACATCAATAGAAGGGATAGACTCTCAGGCTAATTGGTTGTGAGGACTGGCCGTGACTACAGTGGAGGAGCTATTGTGCAGGGGCTGACCTTATGGAGCAAGATTTGTTTTAGCACGGTTCTGGTGGCTACCAGGTCTGCCCTTTGGGTGTATAGTTTGTGGAGGTGGTTTAGTGGTGCTCTGGTGTGGTCTGAAGCTGGTCACCAGGTGTATTGGTTCTGGGGCCTCTTGGATGGGGCTCTGTTGAAGGCCAAGGTCAACTACT
>NW_011888787.1:15389730-15399781 GCF_000151845.1 Pteropus vampyrus | reverse complement strand
TGTGTGCCTTTTTATTGTAGTTGAGCCTTGGTTGGTCTTTGCACATCAATAGAAGGGATAGACTCTCAGGCTAATTGGTTGTGAGGACTGGCCGTGACTACAGTGGAGGAGCTATTGTGCAGGGGCTGACCTTATGGAGCAAGATTTGTTTTAGCACGGTTCTGGTGGCTACCAGGTCTGCCCTTTGGGTGTATAGTTTGTGGAGGTGGTTTAGTGGTGCTCTGGTGTGGTCTGAAGCTGGTCACCAGGTGTATTGGTTCTGGGGCCTCTTGGATGGGGCTCTGTTGAAGGCCAAGGTCAACTACTGCCTGTGCCCTGCCCAGGGCCACTTGCTATAAACTATAAATGATATGCAGATTGTTGCCACTTGTGCTGGGCATGGAGGTACCTAGAAGAGACTTAGCTGAGAACTGATGCCAATTGCCGTTGTTGCCAGGCTTAAGGCAGCTTAGCAAGAGATATGGGCCATGCCAAAGACAGATGCTGCTAGTTTGGGGTTTGAGAGATTTTGAGAAAGACCACATCATGTGCCAGGACAGGCCATTTGTACAGAAAAGGCACTGGAAGGACTTGGGTGGGCCCAAGTTGGGTAGGGAGGAGGTTTCAGGGAATTACTATGGTGGGGCAAACAGTGTGAGCCAGTTTGATGGAGACTTAGATATGGCATATATACAGGCTGGGTGGAGTGTGGACTTAACAAGGAAATAATAACTTCTGCCAGCACTTCTGTCTAGGAGAAAGCTGTCCCTCTAGTCCTCATCTTGAAGCCAGACAATTCATTTCCTCCCTGTATGTCCCTGACACCTCTCGAGCTGAGGCATCAGTGCTGGAGCTCAGAGTGAGTGAGTTTGTCAGTGAGTAAGTCCATGTATGGGCCCTTTAAGAGGAATGCTTAGGACTCCCGTTGCCCTCCATCTCACTCAGAAACAATTGCTGCTGGTTTAACAGCCCAAATTTGTGGGGACTTCTCTTCCTGGCACTGGAGTCTTGAGTTGTGCAGCCTGGTGTAGGCGGGAACCCCTCACTCCTCACGGGGGGACCTCTGCAGCTGAGATGTCTCTCAAAATTTTTAACCACCACAGATGGGTGTGAAACCAGCATTTTCCTTGTCTCTGCCCCTCCTACCATTCTTGATGTGGCCTCTTCTGTATATCCTTAGTTGTAGGCTTCTGTTCAGCTAGATATCAGGAGGTTTTCAATGATGGTTGTTCTGTGTTTAGTTGTAATTTTAATGTGGTCTGAGAGGAGTAGAGCACAGAGTTTACCTACCCACCACTTTAACCGGAAGCTGCTTTGGGGTTTTTTTTCTTTTTCTTTTTTTTTTTTTCAGCCTAAATTTTAGCAGGAGATATTTCTGTATTTTGTATCTCAACTTTCTATTGAAAGAGATCATTTCCAATGTCTCCGATGATTGAAGATGAAGATGAGAGATAACTATTTGAGCTTTATATCTCAAGTAAATGTAATTAGCAAATGTGAATCTGTTCACAGAAATTTGGGCTTTTCCTTTTTCCTGGGATTTTCAAAAATTCCAAGAAAATTTTTTTAAAAAATGGGGATTCAAAGTAACAAATTGAATTTTTGAGAGATTTTTTTCCTAAGTAAAATAATTATTAATGCTTTGAAGGAAAAGAGTAAATTGGCTTGCCTATATGACTTATTTTAAATGTCTTTTAGTTTTTAGTTTAAAGTTAGTTTGTCATCTAACTTGGGGATAATAATAACAATATCTAGAACAGAATGAAGCATACCAACTAGTTTAACTTTAGAGAGAAATGTTTTTAAAGGGACTAGAGAGGTGAGAGGGAGACTGAGAGACAGAGAAAGATAAACACATAGACACACAGATTTATCAGTTTTCCTTAAAGTGTTCAAAATTTAACAATTCTTCCAGTCTGGAAATTGTTATATGTAGCTTTAATCTCTTCTACTACAATGCAAGTTCATTTTCTTTTATTTATGTCTTTGAGGGCAGAAGGCCCCAGGAGCGTAAGAGAAGTTAAAGAATAACCAGCTCTACAACCACAATTGGGTAGTGTTGACACAACTATAAAATGAAAGCTATTCCACTTGTTCTATAGCCTTTAAACTTTGGAAATAGTGTCCAATAGTGGAAAATTAAAAAAAAAAAAAGTCTGCCTTGTTTTCCAGAGGAAAAGGATCGTGAGTCTGTCTATCCATGATAGATTAGGTCAATTGTATTTCTTTTAAAAGCTTTTAAAAACAAAAGTGCCTAAAAGAAATTGTTTCTCATTATTATGATGTCAGTAACCTGTGACATTTAAGCAATCGATTCTTATGCTTATTTTGCTTTATTAATAATCCTTTGTATACTTCCTGACATATTATCCTGCACATACTTCCATAATAATCATGTCAATTTTGAAGATAGTCTTACTGCAACATGTACTCATGTGGGCTACTCTCATCTGTTGGAGATTGAGATCATGTATCAGGAATACCCTTTGAGCTGTTGTGACCTTAAAACCCGTGTGAAATTGGATTACAATTACAGAAAAATACCCAGTCTGTAACTATTTGTCTCAGACTTCTTAATGGCAGCTCTCGTACTTGAAATAACTTAGAGAAGACTGCTCGACATCAAACCTTTTCTGAGAAACTTATTGAAGTACATTTGAAGTTTCTCATACTCTTAGAATTTCTGGGAAGTTCTGGAGAAACTTTTGGTTTCAAGATATGTGTCCCTTGGTTGTATATCAAATGGATAAACAATTGGATTTTTCTTATCTTTAGAGGACATGATGGATCTATTTCCTCATCATTTTGAAATGTAGAGGACATTAAAATATTTACTATCTCTAACATACTTATAACATTACATCAGCAATTGTATACATATTAAATTTATAAAGTAATAAATTTAATATAAAATATATTAAATTTACCCAATATAGTCACTATTTATAAGAGTTTTATTGAAAACATTGAATTGGTACATAGTGACGATGTCTAGAAATTATTAAACACAAGAAATATACACTATCATTATTCTATAGCATTTAAAAAAAATAAGGTGAGTCGATGCTATTTTACTTATGGTCTAGAAATTGTTCTTCCTCTCAGATTTTTCCAAATTGATAATTAAATAAATCTTGAATACTGGTAGATCTGGGGAAAAGGTCTTTTTGATCATGTGCAACCTCTGAAGGTCTGTCAAGAGAGATTTCCAGATGCCTATACAAAAAATTTCACTCATGAATAAATTTATGTGATAAATTTATTTCCAGACCACTGTCAACTAATGTTTCCTATTAAGCAATTTCACAATTTTGGGTTGATATAAATTGTGCCATTCTGAGCTATGATTCTTCTTGTAACAGCCTCTTACCAAGTAGAAATTAAACCTGTTTTCTAACTCTGTCAAACAAACTTTGCTATTTTTTTTAGATTCTTGATTTGAACTATCAGCTAATTATACTACTTTTTCTTGAACTGGTTAGGTCCAAGATTTTCTCTATAATTCAATAACTGGTTTGAATAAATTTATTTTGATAACATATGGAATTAGTCTAAATGATCTTGTGTTAAGGTGAGTTCAGTTTAAATAACAAAATTTAATTTCAGAAATGTAACTCTGTTCATTCATTTAATTAACTGATACCAATAATCCAATATATAAACTAATAAGTGAACTATTAGAAAGTAGAAAAGTCAAAATAATTTCCTGATTTCCTAATCTGGTTATTAGTGTGCTGTTCTATGTTCTTATCATTTTCTATACATAAAGCTATAAAAGGCAATATAAAGTTGCAGATGAAGCTTTAAGATAATCGCATGAGGTTTCTTTGAAATCATTTAGCAGCTACTCAGAAAACTGCTATTTTAATTGAATATCATTTTTCAAAGATGATTATCACTACTACATCTAAAAATTATTGCTACAACATAAATGGATAGATTATATATCTGTTGCCTACTGAAGAAACTTCATCTATAAATTTATGAATATATTTTAATACGAAGTTCATACTTTAAAGAACTGATGGGGCTCTATGCAGGTCTATGTGTTTGGGAAGTGCTTCTCTCTCTATCTCAAGAGAGATCATTTGTTTGGAGGTCAAGTCCAAAGCATGTGCTATGTAAAATTCTCTGAGTTGCCTGGTCCTGAGCTTCACCTGAAAGTCTAGATATACATTTATTAGTGAGAAATTCTAGCCAGGCCAGGTCACCTGCAGGACCCCACCATCTGCTATGAGCCTATATCTTTAGCTGATGAGAGATACACATTTAAACATCACATGATGCCACTTCCTAGCTATCAAATTAGCAACACTTTACTGAAATTGGAATACATAAGTGATATAAGTGCAATGGGATCAATACTTTAAAATGAGGGTATTGGAAATGAGTTGAAAATCCCTCTAAAAATCAATTTGGTAAAATGCATTGGGAACCTTAAAATACTTATATCATTTGAGGCAGTAAATTCTATTTCTGAGGACCTATCATAAAGAAAAATCAGAATACTGACTAAAAGTTGTATTGAAAAATGTCTATGACAGTGACATTTGTAATATTAAAATCTGGGAATAACAAGCATTCAACAAAATGAACTGGGTAAATAAATTATAATATACCCATATAAAGAAAAGAAATCACAAATAACTAAAATTATGATTGTTCATAATGTAGAAAATGCTTTTAAATAGATGAAAAGTGACAGTTTAAAAAATGACTATTCAAAAAGATTACACAAATTTATGAGGAACCATATCTACATGTATGTGTATATCTGTATTAGTACCTATTTCTGCATCTCTTCCAACTATACCTAAAATGTATAACAATCTTTAAGGAAATAATAAAATGGCCTATCTGTTCCTTTACATTTCTCTCTACTTTTACACATTTTTCAAAACTGCATAAAATTAGATAAAATTTTTATAATCACAAAAATCTTATTAAAAAATGACTCAGCTCCCAGTAGTGGAGAAAAATAGTGTTCTTCATCAGATGATGTGTCCCTGTCTGACAAGCACAAAAAATGCTATCAGATTGTCCTCATATACTGAAATGGTCTATCACTTACTCATGGGTGAAAATTTGAGATATAAGTAAATTTTTCACTATAATTATTATCAGTAATTGAGGCACTTGGCTTAAAGTGTAGTAAAATTTGCAATACTTCCTTTTTGTCAAGCGTAGAACAAAAAGGGTAAGTTAAAATCCCAAAGAAGGTGTGGAAATAGTAACTAAGATATAATTATAAAAATCATACTGAACAAGACCTTTATAATTTACCAGATATACTAGAAAATTAATTTGTTACCCACAAAGATGATTTTAATGTATACTTTAAGTGATTTTTATTTTTTTTTTACAAACAACATGGACTTTGGAGAACTTAAAGTTATAATGTTTGGAAACTAATACGAGTTTATTAGTTTCATTTAGAGTATTTCGAAGCCAAATCTTAGAGTTGTTAAAGAACCTTTGTCTTAGTACTAACAATTGTTATTTTTGTTATATTGCCACCAAGCTGGTAACTACAGAAATGGAGGAATGATCTTAGGGCAAAAATATCTTGGAACTAATGCTCAATTTCGTCCCAATGACAGAGGTCTGTGGAAGAACAATGGTCCTATGAGATGATTTTTGTTCATGGTAAACACCACAGCCAATACTTGTAGTTCAGCACTTTTTTGTTGAATAAATATAGGTATGGAAAATGTTTATGAATTAATCGTATTCAGTTAATGTGTATGGAGTTGTCTCAGCATAAGGCACACCATAGCATGGTGTTTAATACATAATAGGAATACATTGAAAAGAATGCGGAATGAATGAATAAACAACATGCATTTAATGAACCCTGATCTTCTGCCTCATCATTCATTGTGTTTCTTCTTTAACTGATAAGTAAGTCAAAAATTCAAGTCTGCAGTATGGCCTGGAAAATTTTATGTTAAAAACAACACAAAACAAACAAAAATGTACTTATCAGAATACAAACCAATAATAATAAATTTATCTTGTTTAACAAAATTATTAAATTTCCAGAGTAAAGTAAATTCAAATAGTAGGCAAAATGCTATAATTTTTAAATTCTTGTTTTAGAAAAACAGAAATTTTTACATGTGCCTAAATAATAACCCTATAGTATGTTTCCATGATTACAATAAAATTACTGATAGGCCCCTACAGTTGTATTAATGAGAGCTGCAAGCATGATGAATTTGCACAAAGAATACAAATTTCATTTTCACCATAGTGATGAGACTTTCATCACATGTGGCTATTACATTTTTAATGGATGCTTAGCAACTGAATCTATAACTTTTGTTTGGTAATGTCGATTTTAGACAAAGAATCACATTGAAAAGAGTAAGAAAAAATCTGTTTTTTATATTGATTGATGCTCACTAATTGTTTACCAAGATATTTAAACATTCCCCAAGCCCATCGTCTGAATAAATCATTTGCAAAGTCATAGAGACGTAAAGCATAACTGATGGGACTAGCATTTAACAAATGCCTTGTGATTTGCAGTTTATGTGCATTTTATATAAATAGTTATAGCAGAAACTGAATATGTATTATATATAATAGATATATAAGATTATGTAAGATATATATTATATACATAGTATATATGTATATCTTTATATAAGATATATATATATAACATATATATATCTTTGGATGGAATTTTCATTGGTAAGCTAAGAAAGTAGAACTTTGATATCTTTATTTGTGTTAATTTGAAGATGACCTTTTATTTGTTTGTACATAGTTTTAAAGTATTGAACTATCCAATAATATTAAGTATGAGTTTTATTGAAAACTACAAATACAAAGCAATTGAAATGCTGATCATTAAAAAACAAAAAAGATGGAGAAAAAGAAGGAAATGAGAAATTGTTTTATTTCTCAGTCAATATGCTGTTGCTGATTAAAGAAAAATATGAGATTTCATCGTACACTACAAAGGAAGATGACATCAAATTGTCCTCTTGGTATCAAGCTAGCTATATACACCACAGAAAGAAAGAAGCGCATTAAAAATTCAATGCATCGAAACTGTAATTTTTCAATGCTATGTAAATACTATGGACATTTTAAATTCAAAGATAAGCAGAATCAGCAGATAGTGACAGTTTTAAATTTGCTAAAAATCAATAGTAGAGCAGTAAAATGCAATTTTCTTAAACCAGGCTATAACTTCAAGTGAGCTGAACCATTCTTGATTTGACTGAGAGATTTTTAAATAGGACTTAAAAAAGTAGATTTAACATTGTGTCATTTTATTAGTGGTTGAGCAATATAAATGTGAAATGCTTTGAAGTAACCTACATTATATTTTTATTAGCTTCAGAGCTTCTATATACATATTTTATGTCCTTTTCAGAAGCTTAAATAGTATTATGTTCTAATTATTATTTGCAGATGGTATTTGTTTTGCTCATAGTGATCGGTTGGAAATCAGTACTCTCTGAGTTCTGTGAAAAAGAATCATTTCATGTTGAGGAGCAGGTACTCAGTATGCACTCTAGCTCTTGCTCTCTCAGAGAGAAAAGATTTAAATAATGTATGGCAGGTTCCTTTGTAATGAAGCACTCTTTTTTTATGTTTTGTTGTGATTTTGTCACTTTAGAGGAAATATCGGTAGTTAAAGGGTCACAAATCATACCAATGATTTCTTCAGTGCCATATAATTGATCTATATATCTTTTAATAATGGATGGATGACTGTCATTCAAGGCTCTTAGGTGTTTAATTCAAATATTAAATTTAAGAACCATGAGCATACTGATAAGTTAAAAGATATAGAATGGTGTGCATAAAACAAGACCTCAGCGAACATCTTTTTTTTTTTTCTCATTAAAGATTGATCTAAAGATTTTTTGAGGGAGACTTATTTGATAGCTGTAGTCACTTTTTTGGTTCCCAGAATGGTAATAAAAAAAATCGCTCAATAAAATACAATTTGCCTTTTCTCTTGTGTCCAGTAGTCCCTTCCTCTTCAAAAGCAGCTGTTTACTTAAAGCTTCTTTCAAAGTGATGACCATGGAAAAAAAAAAAGAGAGAGAGAGAGAGGACAGTATTTGAAGAGCAGAGAAGCTTTTTAAGCATTGGATTGAAGTCTTGCTTCTAAGCGTGGCTTCTAAAGTAGGCTCCCTTGAAATAATAAAAATAAAAATAAATCTCAGAGAATTTTATTTTAACCAAAGAGTAAGCTTCCTCCAGGCATCCTTCATTATTCTGTCATCTCTTTTCTTAAATGTTTCCTGTGTGTGAAATCTCCTGTATCCTCTAGCACACTTGACTTGTTCAGGTATTGATATTTATTTTGTGCATTTCTTTTTATTGCCTACACATTTTGCTATTATGCCATGTCAGGCCCTTTGTCAACCGACAATATGTGTAGACCTTTATTTGGGATACATGTCTAGGAGGCATAATAAGTAGCAGCAGCATACAGGACACAAATCAGCAACCTCATATGCCAGAGAAAATTATTTCTTTTACCAAAGTTCTGTAATATTCTCTTAACTTAAAACACTAGCATGTTAATTTTACATTTTCCAAAGAGCATGCCATTATTATTGACATGCTGCTGGCTTTATGGTCTCAGGATGCATGAATTATTAGTGTTCCTTGACATTTTAAAATCCTTAATTCTATAGCCTATAGCTATACCTCCTGTTAGCTATTGCAGGCTTTAAGAGGCCATGCTAGTTCTTGATCAATGATTGCTCAGTAATTCAGAGGTGTCAGATTCTCTTGTGGGTTCAAAAAAAGAGAGAGAGAATCTTGGTTGTTATTTCTGGATGTTATAAGACGTTATATAAATAAAATTGTAAAGCACTGTTATGCATCCTATGCCTAGAGGACATCTATCTTGATTTCATGTGAAGAAACTACATTTGCTTTTTTATCATTATTTTTTAAATAATAAAACGATACTACTCAAATGTGATTATTAGATTTTAGTATCTTTCTCTCAAAGCATTCCAATGACATATTACAACAGCATCATATCATACATAATTGAATATGTCTGAATATTATACAAAAAGTTGACCTGATTAAAAAGAATAATGAAAATATTTGAGTTATAGAAAGGTATAGCATATTTATGAGTCTACTTTTCCAGGAACAACATAATGATTCTTATTAGACTGAGTTTTTAAGTGGTTATTTGCTTTTCATGGAAAGATACAAGCATGGGAAGAAATAAAAGATTAAAACAACTATCAACAACATCTATTTTTTTTTCAAAGTATTGTGAACCTTTTATTTATATTTGTGCTCTCAGTATATTTCTCAGTGTGAGACATTAACTGAATCTCAAACTTTGAGTCTTTAGGCAAATTAGTGCATTCTCAGATAATATGTCTGTGTTTAAGATTTTTAATTATTAAAGAACCACAGTGGAAATATATTTTGTTTCTTTCTTTCCTTTTAATATAAATTTAGCCTGCTTTATCAGTAGAAAATACTTTAAGTTATGACATCTGTAATGAAACTCAGCACAATTAATGGCCTGTTAGTCTCTTACACTAGATCTATACTACCAGTCATGTTGTTAAAATGTTGCTAAGTTATGTTGCTAAATTAGAAACTTGCCTCATATAGTTTGACTCCTAACTCATCAAAGGATCTATTCTAAAATCCCAGTGATCAATTCCAATAATCAATTTAGAATAGGAAACACATTTTTCCAGTGTTATATTGTCAATCCGATGGCCCACTTTGAGTTCTTGGCTCCAAAACATTTCAATTTCTGGGACAGTTGTCTGTATCATGAAATACTCCTCTCTTTTGGTTCCCATTCTTCTCTTCTCATCCCATTACCTAACCAGTCTTTGTCAACTTTCTTTCTGGGCCCCTTACCTTTTCCTCTTCCTTAAATTCTATTTTTTGATACTACTCTCATTTATTTACCCAAAGAACATTTATGAGGTGTTTACAATGTGTATTGTAGTGTGAAAATTTCTGAGGGATTCAAAAGTGCATATGACAAAGGCACTGTTCTGAAGGCTTTGACTTTTATTGGCGAAGAGAGAGGTAAGCCAATCTTTCCAAC
>NW_011888787.1:15380281-15389680 GCF_000151845.1 Pteropus vampyrus | reverse complement strand
CTCCCTTGAAATAATAAAAATAAAAATAAATCTCAGAGAATTTTATTTTAACCAAAGAGTAAGCTTCCTCCAGGCATCCTTCATTATTCTGTCATCTCTTTTCTTAAATGTTTCCTGTGTGTGAAATCTCCTGTATCCTCTAGCACACTTGACTTGTTCAGGTATTGATATTTATTTTGTGCATTTCTTTTTATTGCCTACACATTTTGCTATTATGCCATGTCAGGCCCTTTGTCAACCGACAATATGTGTAGACCTTTATTTGGGATACATGTCTAGGAGGCATAATAAGTAGCAGCAGCATACAGGACACAAATCAGCAACCTCATATGCCAGAGAAAATTATTTCTTTTACCAAAGTTCTGTAATATTCTCTTAACTTAAAACACTAGCATGTTAATTTTACATTTTCCAAAGAGCATGCCATTATTATTGACATGCTGCTGGCTTTATGGTCTCAGGATGCATGAATTATTAGTGTTCCTTGACATTTTAAAATCCTTAATTCTATAGCCTATAGCTATACCTCCTGTTAGCTATTGCAGGCTTTAAGAGGCCATGCTAGTTCTTGATCAATGATTGCTCAGTAATTCAGAGGTGTCAGATTCTCTTGTGGGTTCAAAAAAAGAGAGAGAGAATCTTGGTTGTTATTTCTGGATGTTATAAGACGTTATATAAATAAAATTGTAAAGCACTGTTATGCATCCTATGCCTAGAGGACATCTATCTTGATTTCATGTGAAGAAACTACATTTGCTTTTTTATCATTATTTTTTAAATAATAAAACGATACTACTCAAATGTGATTATTAGATTTTAGTATCTTTCTCTCAAAGCATTCCAATGACATATTACAACAGCATCATATCATACATAATTGAATATGTCTGAATATTATACAAAAAGTTGACCTGATTAAAAAGAATAATGAAAATATTTGAGTTATAGAAAGGTATAGCATATTTATGAGTCTACTTTTCCAGGAACAACATAATGATTCTTATTAGACTGAGTTTTTAAGTGGTTATTTGCTTTTCATGGAAAGATACAAGCATGGGAAGAAATAAAAGATTAAAACAACTATCAACAACATCTATTTTTTTTTCAAAGTATTGTGAACCTTTTATTTATATTTGTGCTCTCAGTATATTTCTCAGTGTGAGACATTAACTGAATCTCAAACTTTGAGTCTTTAGGCAAATTAGTGCATTCTCAGATAATATGTCTGTGTTTAAGATTTTTAATTATTAAAGAACCACAGTGGAAATATATTTTGTTTCTTTCTTTCCTTTTAATATAAATTTAGCCTGCTTTATCAGTAGAAAATACTTTAAGTTATGACATCTGTAATGAAACTCAGCACAATTAATGGCCTGTTAGTCTCTTACACTAGATCTATACTACCAGTCATGTTGTTAAAATGTTGCTAAGTTATGTTGCTAAATTAGAAACTTGCCTCATATAGTTTGACTCCTAACTCATCAAAGGATCTATTCTAAAATCCCAGTGATCAATTCCAATAATCAATTTAGAATAGGAAACACATTTTTCCAGTGTTATATTGTCAATCCGATGGCCCACTTTGAGTTCTTGGCTCCAAAACATTTCAATTTCTGGGACAGTTGTCTGTATCATGAAATACTCCTCTCTTTTGGTTCCCATTCTTCTCTTCTCATCCCATTACCTAACCAGTCTTTGTCAACTTTCTTTCTGGGCCCCTTACCTTTTCCTCTTCCTTAAATTCTATTTTTTGATACTACTCTCATTTATTTACCCAAAGAACATTTATGAGGTGTTTACAATGTGTATTGTAGTGTGAAAATTTCTGAGGGATTCAAAAGTGCATATGACAAAGGCACTGTTCTGAAGGCTTTGACTTTTATTGGCGAAGAGAGAGGTAAGCCAATCTTTCCAACTGGATAGTACCAGTGCTTCTCCTCCTCTCTCCACATTCTTCCTGAGTAAGCTCACTGATCCTCAAGACTTCATCCACAGCACGTCCTGAGCATCCCTGGCACTTCTTATCTACAGCTGGATTTCCAGCTCCTTACTGGACCTCCTCCTTTGGATATAAACTTCAACGTGTCACACATTGAATTTTCTCTGTACCAATGCTTCTTTAACCTCCCAAAAGATCATTGTTTATCTACTGGATTCTCAGTCTTGAATGTTGCCATTTGTGTTAACATTTGTCTAGTCTCCTAACCTCTAAGTCATCCTTAACTAGTGCTCTTTATTTCTCCTTTTATATTGAATCTGTTTTTTTTAAAGAAAGTCTGCTTATTTTCTTCAAGAATGCCTTCTGAATATCAATCCTCATTGACACTTTTTTTTTTTAAATTTCAGTCCTACATTACCTCTCATCAGAATGAATGGCAATAGTTTCATATCTTATTTCCCTACCACGTAAAGTAGCACAAATATATGGGAATTTGGAATCTTTCAAAACCATTGAAAGCACAGCTGCACTACTGACTAGTTATGTGATCTTGGATAGCTAGCTACTCTAAGCTTCGGTTTTCTCATGTATGAGTAATCTGAACATTTCGAATACATTGAGAAAATTAATGTATGACACAATTCCTGGCATATATTAAATACATACAAATGATAGTTACCTTTCCATGTCAATTTATCCTAAATAAGGCTATAAAAATTAACTTCCTTTAAAAATTTGGTCATATTCTCCTATTAAAAATCTTCACTGTCTTTACTCTGCTTATAAATCAAACTCACCTTGATATTTTAACTCCAATTTACTTCCCCAACCTCATTTCCTGCCTCTCCACTCATGGTCCCTGTTGATTTAAGTTGCACGAAACTTCTTGCCTTTCACTAAGCATTCCGATCTCCGTGAAGCCTCTATGTCAGTCACACTGCTCCTGCCCCATCTTTGGAAAGCTCTTCTCCTACCTCTCCTCTTAGTAAACCTCCTACTCATCTTCAAGACCCAAATTGAATGGCACATCTTCTGGAAGTCTACCATGACTTGTCCAAGAAGAAATATTCTGTCCTTTGTGCTTCTGCATTACTTTATGGACAAACATAATTTCTTGTAACTTTTCCTAGAAGGACTTGAGTTTGCTAAATAAGGACAACAACAGTAATATTAACATGTATGGAGTGCTTACTGTTTGTAATTGTGCTGTGCCCTTTTATGTTGCTCATTTCATTTAGACCTCGCTACAATACAATGAGGTAGGTGCTATTTTATTCCTATTCTACAGATGGGCAAACTGAGGCTTAAAAAGTTTGCAATTAGTCCCGGATGAATCACTTATATAGCTCTAACTTCAAAGTTCATGCTTTTAAATACTTATAATCATTTATTGTAAATAGCATATGTTGGTTCACATACTCCTTTGAGAATATGATAAAAGTAATAGAAAAAGGCCATTTGCAGACCCTTTTGTATATCAGGCTCATGGATCCTCTAAAACCCTTCTTTTGACACTGAGGGATTCATTGATCTGAAGATAACACACTTTTCCTTACAGATCAAATTTTTTATTCTATTATCTAATGAACAAATAGCCTCAACCTTTTGTTGTTAAATAAAATCCACATTTCAAATGACAGCCTTCACTTAGCTCCATGATGTGGCTTCTAATAACTTCAAACCCTCTAGGTTCCTCGAAACAAAGTTTGAAAAATGCTGGGGTTATAACACGTTCAACTCCTTAGAAAATGTTTATTTCTCTTCATATTAGAGAGCAAGCTTGTTATGATCTGTACCTAAATTATTATTGCATCTTGTCATTGGTTTTTTTTAAAAGATTATTAATACAATCAAGATCTTATTGAATATTTCAATGAGACTGGAATTTAAAAGAAACGTAAAACGTCTCCATAACAAAGGGAGGGAGAGCAAGTTACCTTTTATCATGAAAACTGAGCAGCATAGCTCACAAATAGCTCACGTGAATGGAAATGTGTTGATCTGGATTATTGAGACCACCCCCAGATACATTTGGATCAATGCTTAAACATGTTAATTATAAATTAATCATTGGATAAAATTAACAAAGTTGTGATTATATATGGTTAGCAGAGATTGCAAATAGGCTGCCAGTGGACTGAATGGTCCATAAACTGTTGTTTGTCTTGCATAAAATTTTTAAAAATTTAAGCCAGTATTTAAACACTGGGTATTTTTTTTTTTTAACATAAATCTCTGTTTCCAGCTTCTCTTGAGATTTTGTAAGCTTTGACAACACTGGGCCCACATTCTCACATGCCTAGAACTGAATAGCATCTGCTCTCTCTATGTCTGACTTGTACTTCTCAGTTCAACACAGCCCTCAGCAGACCCATTTCACACATTTACCGTACCTGCATGTCCCCTATTGGCAGCTGTAATCCTAGAAGACTGGCCTGGAAATTTGAATTATTTTTAGGAAACTTATTTTTTAATAATGCAACATGTGTTGCAATACAAGATGAAATCACCTCTTTTAAAATGTAGGTTAGAGATATATACACTTCTAGGTAGTCACTGAGGCTGCTGCGACTCCCAAAAAATGGTGTAAAAAGAAAAATCCCACATTTAATTATTTGGAGCCACACCAGTTTGACTATGGAGAAACAAAAGACTTCAGTTCCAGCTCACTGGTCAGTTCTTTGTGTAGTAGTGAAGCACCATGGAATCCAGGTACTCTATGATGAGTATGAAATCAAATTGAGAAGTGAATAAGGCACCCACGATTAGTTGCAATTTTTAATATTAATTATCTATAAGAAAGACAGGGGAAGGGGGATTAGGCTAGGGTGAAAATCAATTTTCCTTTTATTCTCTCTATATTGGTATTATTTAAATTTACATATTACCTTATAATTAGAAAATAATATGAACAAGCAGAATATAAATGGGCAAACATATTAGTTTATAACATTTTACAATATATTGTTCTCTAGTCTTTTCTAACATGATGATAGTGATAAGTTATTATTAAAAAGGTCTAGTAGGTTATAATATTTCCGGTTATTCTAAATCCTTACAGTTCTATAGAACCGTGAAGAAAATTTCCTCTTGAGAAAAAAAAAAACAAAAAAACTATGTCACAGTTAATTGTTTGTGTTGGCTAATAAATATAACACTACATTTCTATTCCTAGTGATTTGATGAATCTTAAACCAGAGTATATATTAGAGAAGCGATTTGACTTGGGAGGACTTTGAATCCCTTAAATTGTCATGAAAAAACCAGCTCAAATTTCTTTGATGTGTCACTCATCTTTCAGAAGCTCTGCTAATATTAGAGCACTTCGTTTTTTTGCCAAAGCACTTTCATATACTGCAAACTTGCCTTTAGGTACTGCAATTAAGGCAATTTTAGGATATTTAGTCTAACAGAAGAATGAACAGGAGTAGCTCCAAAAGGAAGGCAACTGATCGGGGCTTTTCTTTCTGGGTCAGCAGTCTTGAGACTGAGATATTTAATTATTTTAATAAGTAGGTAACAGGAGAAATAATACCTACGAGGATTGGAAAGGTGAGAGTTGTCATTTATGTTAGATCCTTATCACGTATGGATTTACCATTTGAAATTTGACTATTCACAAACCTACCCAAAAGTTTATGACATTTAAAAAATTGTGATCATATTTTGAAGCTCAAAATTTGAATTATTTTCTTTTCATTTTGGTAATTTGGAGAGAATCACTTAGCTAGTATGTGAGTCTAGTCACTCATTGGGCATTAGTGCTGTCTGTTCTGCAACATCTCTGCATACAAAGCATCTCTTTTGGAGTGAATGAAATACACACACACACACACACACACACACACACACACACAACTGTTTCTTTGTGACAAAAAAAATGGGTCTTCAAAGGAGAGAAGCACTTAGTCAAAAACAAAAGTGATTAACTTCTGGTGAAAGGATTTCTCAACTGAAATAGGCTGACATTGTACAACATTTCTGTATTTGTAAATTTGGAAACGTCATTTTCAAAATTTAAAATACCAGGAATCTACTCTCCTTTCAGTATATCCTTTAATAACAATGCACTTATTTTCAACAATGGACAGCTTTGGGTCTGCTAAAAGGCCAATTTAATCTTCATTTAGTAAAACAAAAAAATACTCATTGATTGCCTACTTATGCAGATTTTATGGGATTAACAGATTAAAACAAAGCATTGTTACAAATGAGGTTCCTTCCAGAGATACTCCTCACTCTCTAGATTTAAAGACTTCTATTTCTGATTTTATGGTCTTCTGATTATTCACATTCTTTTTTTATTCTGCTGTATCCTTACGCATGCCCTTTCTTTACCTTAAATGATCTCTATGCCTAAATGCTATTTTTATTCCATATTCAGCTCACGTGGTAATTTCTCCAGGAAACCTTGCCAAGGAGAGTTGAGCATCTTTCCTTGAGACTACCCAGCACTCTATACAGACTTCTTATGACATTTTCTAACATATTGAGATTATCTATTCATTCATTTGTCTCTGTACTGTTATCTCCATCACTAAAACTAGTGAGGTATTAGGTCTTTTTCTCTCAGTGCGTAACAAAGTGCCTAGAAGAGCAAACATTCACTGAATTTCTGATAAAGTTAAGAAAAAGAGATGGAGAAAAATGTCCATCTGGGACAATAGGATGATGAGGTGGGGTAGACACTGTCCCGGAAGGAAGAAAATGCTGAGAGGCAGCAGTAGACAGTATATACAAAGCAACAACATGCAGTTAATTGAGAGCTGACAGTACACCTCCAAATGGGAAAAGAGCAACTACACTGGAGAATGAATTTGCATTAAATCCAAGAAATATAAGAGCCATTTGTTCAATGACCACATGATTGGGTTTGATTCTGGGCCTACCAGGCAGTGCTTTGTCAGAATGAGCCAACCAGATGTGTTTCATATCCAGGGGAAATAAAACATTTAAAAGAACCCGATAATGTTTTAAACAAAAAAATGCAAATAAAATATCTTCTTGAGAGATGCATAAATTATAAAATTCAACCACATATGTAATTTTAGTTGTCTATGCAGTCAAAAAGAGAAATTTTAAATGTAAGCCACTGAATAATCTTTGTAATGATCTTAATGCTCGTATATGCTTTCTTATTATAATATTAAATAATTTAGATAACAGATGCAGACAAATTATTTCTTAGTTTAATAATTACTCTGATTATGAAACTCTGATGAAGAATTCAGTTTGGAAGAGCTCTATTCTTTTCATTCTCCTGTAAAATTTTTTTATTTATGCCATTTAATGTCATTTGCTGTCTTCTGACATAAAACAAATAGTCTTTAATATATTGTTTGATTTACAAAGGTTTACTTAATTTTGTCTAAGCTTTATTTCAGAATTTTTATAAATAACATTCCCAGGAAATTGCTGATTTTTAAGATTGGGCATCTTCCATAATGACATCTCCAAAAAAATGGGCCTAGTTATTTGCTTTTGCCTGAATATGTGACTTAAAATAAATTTTTTCATTATAATCTATGGAAATAAAAATAGGTTATATAAAATTATTTTATGACCAAATTTTTTTTTTTTTCGTGGAGTGCTATGACATCCTGAGCACCATACTAGGCCCTGTGACAACCAAAATTCACAGAGAAAGTCCCTGCTTTTAAGGCACTAATAGTCAGGTAAAGAAGACAGATACAAGAATTTAAAAAGCCAATATTTGAAAAGTAATTAGCTAGAGGTTTGTGCAAACAGAGAGAAAAAGGCACTGGGCTAGTTTGAGGGGTTGGTAAACATGTGTTGGGAGTGATGCAGAGCGTTAAGGATAAATAAAAGGTGAAGAAGTAGGAAAGGAAATTCCAGGCAAGAAAGACAACAAGCACCAAGATACAGGATTGACAAATTAAGTACCCGATGAATGAAATCCTTGAACATACCAAGCATGTTCCCACCTCAGGGCCTTTGTACTTGTTATTATTCTGTTATGGAATGTTTGTCCCCCAGAAAGTCAAATAGTTTAATCTCTCATTTCAGTCAGTTCTATGATCAAATGTCATATAGTAATTTGTAATTTCTATCTCTTTGCTTTATTTTTTCCAATGCTCATTATTTATTGTCCACACTAAAGCCTGCATGAGAGCATGAACTTTGTATGTAGCTGGATTCAGGAAATGGTTCTCAATAAGTACTTGCTAAGTAAATGAAAGAATGCACTTGTAAGTGTTAACAGCAAGTGGGCATGCTTGAGATTCAATTTTGTCTCTAACTATTCCAACATATAAATGACTTAGAACAAGAAAGATATTAAACTACCCTGAATTTGAGGATAGAAGCATGAAAATGGAGATGAATAAAGCTTTCCATATTTTATTCTTGGTCCTAAAATGGCCCCATCACCTTCTTATGCTTTTCTGAGTAAACCAGAAGCCTCATATAGTTGTAGAATAAAGAGTTAATATCACATGTTAAAAGTTAACTTTCAATACAAAACTGAGTGATATTACAGGATCTAGATCAAAATATTTTCAAAGGAGCTTATGTCATAAATATTCTTGCAATATGGTCATGACTATAATCTTCTTAGCGACAATATCTGAGCTCAAAGCTCTATTCTCATAAAACTTTACATTTTTGCCAGAATTTCTCAATTCTGTAATAAATGAAAATACAAACCTCATTGTCAAAAACCAACACATTCATATTTGTTTCTAATTTGATGAAATTCTGCATAAAGTTTTCAGGAAATGTGCTTTTTTTCCCAATATAATGATATGTATAATTTATATTTGCATATGCCTAAATACTCTAAATATACTGAACTCAGATTTTAGGAAAATACTTGAATTATGTTAATAGGAAAAGTGATTTAATTGTTAAAATAGGCTGCTAGTTATTATTACACACCATGCATTTTATATTTGTAGTTCATTACTCTAAGTTAATAAAAAAAGGAAGCTATTTTATTTCATTGCTGTGTAGGTGAAAAGATTTATTTTTCCAATCCTAACACTATAAGTCATATACTTTTAAAATCTTGATAATATAATTTGATTTTATAGTTTACATGTTTGTCAAACTTCAAACATATAGTCATATATATGTATGTATATGGAATATATATACACATGTCAAGAAAATATATGCATATCTTAAGAATTTACATATATATATTTGATGTCTCCTTATCTATTTTTGTTTTTGTTACCTGTGCTTTTGGTGTCATACACATGAAATTATTGCTAAGACCAATATCATAAAGCTTTTACTGTTTGTTTTCTTCTAGTATTTTTACAGTTACAGGTCTTACATTTAAGTGTTTAATCCATTTTGAGTTGATTTGTGCATGGTGTAAGATAAGGAAGTGTCCAATTTCATGCTTATGCATATGGATAACCAGTTTTTCCAACACCATTATTGAAGAGACTATTCTTTCTTCATTATATATTCTTAGCACCCTTGTCAAAGAT
>NW_011888787.1:15212332-15380231 GCF_000151845.1 Pteropus vampyrus | reverse complement strand
AAATTAAGTACCCGATGAATGAAATCCTTGAACATACCAAGCATGTTCCCACCTCAGGGCCTTTGTACTTGTTATTATTCTGTTATGGAATGTTTGTCCCCCAGAAAGTCAAATAGTTTAATCTCTCATTTCAGTCAGTTCTATGATCAAATGTCATATAGTAATTTGTAATTTCTATCTCTTTGCTTTATTTTTTCCAATGCTCATTATTTATTGTCCACACTAAAGCCTGCATGAGAGCATGAACTTTGTATGTAGCTGGATTCAGGAAATGGTTCTCAATAAGTACTTGCTAAGTAAATGAAAGAATGCACTTGTAAGTGTTAACAGCAAGTGGGCATGCTTGAGATTCAATTTTGTCTCTGACTATTCCAACATATAAATGACTTAGAACAAGAAAGATATTAAACTACCCTGAATTTGAGGATAGAAGCATGAAAATGGAGATGAATAAAGCTTTCCATATTTTATTCTTGGTCCTAAAATGGCCCCATCACCTTCTTATGCTTTTCTGAGTAAACCAGAAGCCTCATATAGTTGTAGAATAAAGAGTTAATATCACATGTTAAAAGTTAACTTTCAATACAAAACTGAGTGATATTACAGGATCTAGATCAAAATATTTTCAAAGGAGCTTATGTCATAAATATTCTTGCAATATGGTCATGACTATAATCTTCTTAGCGACAATATCTGAGCTCAAAGCTCTATTCTCATAAAACTTTACATTTTTGCCAGAATTTCTCAATTCTGTAATAAATGAAAATACAAACCTCATTGTCAAAAACCAACACATTCATATTTGTTTCTAATTTGGTGCAATTCTGCATAAAGTTTTCAGGAAATGTGCTTTTTTTCCCCAATATAATGATATGTATAATTTATATTTGCATATGCCTAAATACTCTAAATATACTGAACTCAGATTTTAGGAAAATACTTGAATTATGTTAATAGGAAAAGTGATTTAATTGTTAAAATAGGCTGCTAGTTATTATTACACACCATGCATTTTATATTTGTAGTTCATTACTCTAAGTTAATAAAAAAAGGAAGCTATTTTATTTCATTGCTGTGTAGGTGAAAAGATTTATTTTTCCAATCCTAACACTATAAGTCATATACTTTTAAAATCTTGATAATATAATTTGATTTTATAGTTTACATGTTTGTCAAACTTCAAACATATAGTCATATATATGTATGTATATGGAATATATATACACATGTCAAGAAAATATATGCATATCTTAAGAATTTACATATATATATTTGATGTCTCCTTATCTATTTTTGTTTTTGTTACCTGTGCTTTTGGTGTCATACACATGAAATTATTGCTAAGACCAATATCATAAAGCTTTTACTGTTTGTTTTCTTCTAGTATTTTTACAGTTACAGGTCTTACATTTAAGTGTTTAATCCATTTTGAGTTGATTTGTGCATGGTGTAAGATAAGGAAGTGTCCAATTTCATGCTTATGCATATGGATAACCAGTTTTTCCAACACCATTATTGAAGAGACTATTCTTTCTTCATTATATATTCTTAGCACCCTTGTCAAAGATCAGTTGACTGTACTTGCTTGGATTTATTTCTAAGCTCTCTATTCTGTTCCTTTGGTCTAGATGTTTGTTTTTATGCCAGTAGGTGTTGTTTTAATATGCCAGTACCATAGTGAAGCTTTGTAATGTATTTTGAAATCAGAAAATGTGATGCCTCCAACTTTTTTAATGTTTCTCAAGATTGTTTTAGCTATTTGGAGTCTGTTCCGTAGGAACGTTAGAATTGTTTCTTCTATTTCTCTTAAAAATGCCATTGAAACTTGACAGAGATTGTATTGAATCTGTAGATTGCTTTGGGTAAATGGACATTTAACAATATTAAGTTTTCTAATCCATGAAATGAGATATTTTTACATTTGTGGTTCTGTTCCTTAATTTCATCAGTGTTTTATAGTTTTTAGTGTACATGTTTATCATTAATATTTATCCTTAGTTAAATTTACTCCTTATCTGCTTAGGTAAATTTATTCCTACGCATGTTATTCTTTTTGATGTTATTATAAATGAGGTTGTTTTCCTAATATCATTTTCAGATAGTTTACTGTTCGTATGTTAGCGTGCAGAGAAGCAACAAATTTTTATATGTTGATTTTGTATCCTGTAACTTTACTAAATTTGTTTATTAGTGCTAACAGTTGTGTTTATGTGTGTATGTAAGTGTGTGCGCGTGTGCATGTACAGGCACGCGTGTGTGTGTGTGTAGTCTTTAGGGAACAACAATCAACAGAATGAGCAGGAAACCTATGGAATAGGAGAAAGTATTTGCAAGCCATATATATGATAAGGGGCAAATTTCCAAAATATATAAGAAATTCCTACAATTCCATAGCAAAAATTCTAATAATCTGATTTTTAAAAAAGTGTCAAGGACTTGAAAAACATTTTTCCAAAGAAAACATATAGATGGTCATTAGGTGTATGAAAAGATGCTCAACATCAGTAATTATCTGGAAAATGCAACTCAAAACTACACTGAGCTATCACTTCACACCTGATAGAAGGGCTGTTATCAAAAAATCAAAAGATGAGTTTTGGAGAAATTGGAACTCTGAGACACTGTTTGTGGGAATGCAAAATGGTACAACTGCTATGAAAAATAGTACAGAACTGTATCCAAAAATTAAAAACAGAGCTACTGTATGACCTGGATATCCCACTTCTAGGTATTTATTCAAAAGAATTGAAATCAGTATCTCGAAGATTTATTAAGACTCTCATGTTCATTGCAGCACCATTCATAATAGCCAACACATGGAAATACCTAAATGTCCATCGATGAATAAATGAATAAAGAAAATGGTATACATGTATAATGGAATATTATTCAGTCGTTATAAAGAAGGAAACTACAATATGCAACAACATAGATGAACCTAGAGGACATTATTCTAAGTAAAATAAGCCAGTCACAGAAGGACAAGTGCTGTATGATTTCACTTATATGAGTTATCTAAAATAGACTCATAGAAGCAGAGAGTAGAATGGTAGTTGCCAGGGTCTAAGCAATGAGTATAAAGTTTCAGATATGCAACATAAATAAGTTCCAGCAATTTTCTGTACAACATTGTGTCTATAATTAACACTATAATACTGTATACTTACAAATCTGTTAAGAACACAGATCTCATGCTCAGTGTTCTTACCGCAATTTTTAAAAATAAGACGTACACATATATAATTTAAAAATCCGTAGGTTGTTTAAAAATACTCAAAAACTGTTTTCTATTTGTTTTAAAAATATAAGTTCCATTATTAGAAGTAATTGATCATTTATTATAAATCAACAATATCGAAGAATGAGGGAAAATCTGTTTAAAAACTAGACATATTTGTTGAACTTGAATGACTGAAACTGGGAATTAAGTAATCATGAAAATTTGAGAAATCTTTCAAAATGTGAAGATATATTTCAGAGTTTTTCAAAGTATAGCTACACAAAGCCAGGCAGTGTTGGCTGTGTGTATTCATATTCTTTATAAGTAATGTAAACAGCAAATATTTAGCATTTATATATCACCTGACAGAGAAGTTAAGCATCGCAAAGACAGTTATTTGTTAATCATTAAAGGAAATAGGTGCGAAGAATAATTTAGAGTATATTATCTACTTCACCAACAGGCTAATTTTATAAACCTTACAGCAGAGCAACAGAAGAAAAAATCTGCACAGGGAAGTAATCTTTTAGTTTTCATAGGTTAGATAAATTGGACTGTTACTTACAATACACATGGAACATGTAAGAATTATCTGACCTACGTGATCTTGGGGAATATTTTTCCATGTATAATATGAGCTCTGAGAGAGACAGACAGACAGACAGGGGGAGGGGGAGGGGGAGGGGTGGGGGAAGAGGGAGGAGGAGTCCTAAACACATGTATTACATAAACTTTACATGCCGAGAAGGAATTGGCTATGAGGTTATGAGGTAGGAATCAGGTCTAACACCCGTGCTTTAATTGCCTTCATGAATGACAACAGCAGATGCACAGTAACAAGTTGAGAAGTAGACTGTATCAGACCTCTGACATCTCCATAGAAAATATTTAGATATGACACAAAAGTGATTTTCTCTTTTTCAGTTTTTCAGCTTAAGATAGACTCTACAAGTGAAAAAAATTATATTCCTTCATGGTGATAACTTAGAGGTTGATTGTTCAGTTCATCATTATAATATCTCATTAGCATAAAAATATTAATTTTACTAAATCTAATTCATATCTGCCTTTTGCATTCATAGCAGAGATTTAGCTCTGCAGATCATATTTGAATAAGTGATTTCACCTATTTAAACTTAGGGCAGCCAAGTCTTAATTTTTACATATTCATGATTTTGATTAATTTTCATGACTTCAGCAGACTCCGATGCTTGAAGTAAGTTTTCTAGATCTTTAATATGAGTTATTCATATAAATATAGGCATTACAAATACTTCTCATACAAAAAAAGACTACATGTGAAGGGTAAACTACTTTAGGAGTGTATTGATCATTTAATAAGTAAAAATAACTGAAGTTAATGTTCACTGGATTGGCAAAATGATTTACATATATCAAGAATTCTTGGCATATTAATTTTTACCAAATTCTTAGGGGAAAAAAAATCAGCTGTATCAAATTTCATCTGGAAGCAACTAAATCTTATGTAGTTACCAAATAGAGATATGAATCCTTTTAAATCTTATGAGTTTTTTCATTTCTAAAAATAACAAGCACTAGAATGTTTTAGGTAGATTGTTCTAAAAGAAGCATAGCATGGTGATGAAGTTCAAAAAAGGCTCTTCGGTCGGATTGTTTTTTTAAAAGTCCTGCTCTGACATTTTCTCTTGGGCAAATTGCTTAACCTCCTTGTGCCCATTTTTTTTAATCCATAAAATAAAGAAATCATAATCCCTATCTCACAGGATGATTATGAGAAATAAAATAATCTACTTAAACTAAGCACTATGCCTGGCATATAGAAAATGCTCCATACATTTTCGATATAATAATAGTTTCATTAAAAGTGAGTTGGTTTTAGTTTAAAAATAAATTAGTAAAATTCAAGACTGTGGGGGTTTGAAATTTTTACTTACAATTCATTCGGGGGTTGTTAGTTTTAACAAATGTTGACAATATGTCTGTGGGAGAACATATTTCTGATTTCTTTCTTCCTTCAAACTTAAGCATGTAACTTCGGTTGTTTGCCTAGCATTTGAACTACCATTTATATATGTTTCTAAAATACTATTTCTAAAATTGTCTCTATAAGCCTCCTATTTCTTGTAGCTTGTATTCTACATAATGTAAATGAAGTAAGTATAGCATTGCATGCTAAAATATTCTGCAAAAGTCAGAATGGGTTTAAACTGTTTCATTGGTTCAATTATCATTGGAGTTATTTCTATTTATGTATCATTTATAGCAAGCATTCCAAGCGGCTTTATAACAAAATTCTTAGTAGGAAAAAGTAACTAACATTGATAAGAAAAAAATCAAATCAAAACATGTTCTTATATGTTCTCTTTATGCATACATTTATTTACTTTAACCCTCAGAGTTCTGTTTTTTTTTTTTTTTTTTTTTTTGGCTGAGCTTTCCGGTATTTGTACTGGTGCACAATTAATGAACACAATTAGTGAACTCGGTGCTGATATATGTTTCAGAGGCCAAAACCATGCAAGAACATAGTCCTTTGCTTATCTGCTATTGCTCAAGATATTTTGTAATTAGTAGTAAATAAATCATATGTTATATTTTACGTAGATCAACAAACAAAAGCTTCACTATGGGCTTCTATTAGATTAGAATTTTTCTCAATGATAGGAGTTAAGTGTGTGTAATCTAATATTATAATCCAAATAAATCATAAATATTAGCTCAATTATTTTTTGTTTTAAGTTGCTTTTATTTCATTGACGTTTTAAAAAGCAACTATGACCTCAAGTAGTATAAAGTTGGATTTTTATTAACTTTGATCTAAAGAAAATAAATTCAGTTGATATTAACTCAGTGTATTTCAAAATATTATGTATTTTATTCTATTATTTCATTAATATTTTTGAAGTTCTAAGACATTGTCATGATTATAATATCCCAAAGTAAATGATTTTAGATAACGGAGAATTTAGCAAAATTTAAGTTGCGATTTCCTTTAAGTTAGCATACTAGCTTTTAGTACCCTATTTATCCTCTCTTACTTTCTCTGAAGAAATAAGTGTCCCTCAAATATCTGTGTCTGTGTCCATATGGTTTTAAACAAGTGGTGAAAGTATTCACTATTTGCTGTGTACCCACACTTGTACAGTTCAGCTGAAATACCATCTGGTGTGGTACTCTTTCCATTTTCCTCATTTTTATTCCTTTCTCCGTCTGGAAAATGGTAGCATGATCGTCCAACGGGTCTCCAGATGGCTGCTAGATCATTCTATGTAGTATCTAGGGTGTTCGCAAGCTAATATTTGGTCATAAAATATCAGATATTTTATTTGGAGAAATATAATCTTAGATTTTAGGAATAAAGTCCTTTATATTAGTTTAAAGAAGGAAACAAGAAAACGTATTCCTATTTTTCTGAGAAGCAGATGGATACTCTTATAGTGTTAGTTATCTAAAGTTGTTTCTATTTTTACCCTTCTATACTAGCTAAGATGACATTTTAGTGGAAGCAGCATCCTTACATATAGACCATCTTTGTTTCTTGAAGGACAACTATTGAAATAAGAGAGCATATGAAATTAAATTTCTGCAGAACAATGAGACAGACCAACCGAGCTATAAAGATCAGTCAATGGAAATTGAATCAGATGATGATGATACCTTGACAAGGTGATATGAGGAAAGAGTACAAAGACGTGAAGAAGTTGTGAAGTATATCATTACATGAATATAAACATACTTAAAGAAGATCAAGGTTTATCAACCTCTGTTTGTCCCTCCCTACCAAAACTTTAATTTTGGAACACCAAAAATTTATAGTTTCTTAATTTATCATTCATCATTTCTTCATGGTTTTGTAAATAGTGGCAAATTGTTGTGGTTTTTTTTTTTTTTTCTCCTTCTCTATAACCAACTCCTATTTTATGTTTAGCTGATTTTAATTTTATCTTGGTTACATTTTCCATTTTCTCTTATTCATTCAATTATCCGTCCCTTTCACAGTTATTGAGTTACCAGAGATTCAGAAGAGATAACAGAAAATGTGGAGGGGACCACTGTGTATTCAAGGTACCCTTAAGGGAGAGGACAAAGGTTTTTGAGCCAATACTGACAATAAAATGTGATAGGTACCATAAGGTATTCATAAAGAAATATAAAACTGCAGAAAGCCCCCTAACTTTGCCAGGTGGAGTCCAGATTAATATATCTTCATGTTTTCCTGAATCACTAACTGTGCAAAAATATCTGTTTTAGTTTATTTTTCACACAAGATTTGCTGAAGTGTATTCAATGACATCAATTGTTGTATAAGTGGAAGTACTTCTAGCTGGTTTAAAACGTTAATAAGCAACAAACTGAAACTGAAACATAATTTTCAATTTACTTCATCTGTGTGATGCATTGTAAAATGTTTCTGAATTGATTAGTTCTTCTTTCTTAATATTATGCAAAAATAGAAAAGATGTTCATGAATCTTACCTGGTATCCATTCATATTTTGGATAAAACTTTATTTTATAACCTTGATAATGGGATGAGAATTTAGCTTTGACTTTCAAGTTTTAGCCTCTAGGTTAAATTATCACATTTTATTTTATGAGCTTCTTGAGGAATTCTTGATATCTTCAAATTTTGCAAAATGCTTGCTCTAGAATTTACTTTCTTTAAAGTGAATTTGGATTCCATTGCTTATATCTCAGAAGAGATGCGCTAGCTCCCTATCAAGCTATAAATTGATTTAAAAATTAAAAATGACATTTAACTTATATATTTGTTTTAGAATTATACTTAACTGAGAATTAGAATTGTTGGAAATAATCTGAAAACTGAGCGGTGCCTACTCCAAGTACTAGGATAAAGCTTCAAAAAACATATTAATTATAGTTTATTTATTTTAAATCTAATGGCATTACCATCTGGCAGAGAAATGCAGTAAGTGAACTAACCCAGTTTTGTATTTAATTCTTTTCCCTTTGTACCAGTCAATTAAGAACATTTGGATTGAAAAAAAAAATCAGAACAGTCATAAAAATGGCAAGTTCCCTTTTTATTTCCTGGGTGTGGCATTATGTAGCTATGTTATGCCATTATTATCATAAATTTTTATTTAAAATTGATGAAAATGTATTTTCATAAAAACTCTAATAGTTTTACAAAATATTTTAAAATTTATTTTGGTGGGGCAATGTGAATATTTCAAAACAAAATAAAATACCCTATAACTAGCATGCATGTATAATCTAATAACAAGATACTTTAGTAAATCAATTTTTGAGATAATTCATGTATTTTTTCTGAAATGATGAGTTCACAAAAATATTTTTAGATGTTTTTGACAATTTTTAGTTTTTTCTGTCTTCCCTCAAATATTATATATACTTTGGAAATCAAGTGCATTCATGATAAATAAGAAGAAATAAGAAGTAGATACTACTCTAAGGACATAAAAGTATCAAAATAAATTTCATATTCTATAAAACACATTACTTTTTCTCATAGACTTATTATAAACAGAAAATCCAAATGGAGATAATTGTTCTGAGATATCAGTTTCTTAAACACATACTATTCAGTAAAACAATAATATTTTAAGTACTAAATACTTTACTGATACCCACTCTTAAAGCTGTTTCTTAGGAGTAATGTATTTTTCCAAATTACTATAACTTTTCGAAAATGTCTCTCTCTTCAACAAATCTTTGTGCAGAGAGCTGGAATTTTCCTGAGAATCATGCTAACTAATGAAAGTGTAGGACAACGCAGAGAATGTATTCCTAAAATGTCTTGATATGTTTCACTGTCTCTGCACTTATTTTTGCCTTGGCTTAGAATGTTCTCCATCATAGGTTGGTTTCATTCTTATCTTTCGAGGTCTCAGGAATACCCATTCCTCCTAATCTAAATTGGCCTCTTCCACTTAATCTCTATCTCCTCATGGTATTAATTTCTTCTGTGGAAGTTTTCACAATTTGTAATTACTTTTTCTGTCTGTTGGTTTGTTTATTGATCTCTTTTATCATGGTGGAAGCTTCATGTAGGTATCAACTTTGTACTTTTTAGCAGTATAGACCCAGTGCCTTGCATAGTGTCTGGCACATAGTAGGAATTTAGTAAATACATGTCAAATACATAAATAGATGAAATCGAACTTAACTGTACTTTTTTTTTTTTTTTTACCAAATCAAAATCGCCTTAAATGGCATATTTTTGTGTGTGTGAAAAATCATATATTCCAAGAAGGTGTCTTAGATGCTTACAAATTGTGTGGAACAATTATTTATATCTAGCACAAAAACTGTGAAATCATATCGATAGTCATGCAATAGCAATATGAGAACCCAAGTAATACTGCTGAAAGAAATGATAGCTCTTTTCACTTCGCCATCATTTACATTTTTGTCAATTTTTGAAAAGGAGAAAATGGTGAGAAAAATCTGTAAAGAGTTTACACACAAAAGAATATTTCGACGAAGGAAAATATGTCAGCTTACTATACCATATTTTGTTCTTTCAAAATATTACGCAATTGACATAGGACATAATGGTGTTTGATGTTCTAAGAAAAATACAATATGTTTAGGAAACTGTATATGTGATATGGATGCATCACTATGAGAACTACATAAGGAACTGCTCACATTTCAAAAAGCACAGATTTTCAAATGGTATGTATGTGTCTAAAATTTCTAGTGTGCTAAAATTAATTTTTATCCTATTTTAAAGGGTCATTCACTTATCTTTCATAGACAATTTTCACAGCTTATCCCTAGAGCTGCTATGATTAAGTCAATATAGTTACATGAATAGTATGTAAATGTATTTAAGTATTTAAATATAGTTTTCTTAATGTAGCCTAAGGTGTTTCATGTGAATATATCCAATATTTTGGTTTTTGAGGGAGATAAATGAATTTTTATGCTTCATCACACATACTGTAAATATCCTTTATGTTTGTACTATATGCCCACTTTGCTTCACATCATCCATTTAATTTTTTTATATATGTAGCATAACAAATGCATGATGTAAAATATGAACTTTGTAAGAGTCTGACTCACAATAAGTCATTTTCATATCTTTCTTTGTGCTTCACTGATCTGGTCAGAATATGAACTTCCTTTTATATTAACAAGGATTTTGTTCTGTGATTGAAGCCATGAAATCAGATGAGAACCTGGGAAATACCAGAGAAATATTGTTCAATGGTATTATTTATATGAATATTTTTTTTCAATTTTATTTCTCAAAAAAAAATAATAGACCTCTCTGAGATTACTTAAAATCACAGAAGGCTAAAGCTAGTTCTGCCACTTAAATCTGCAGATGAATGAAATGAGATGCCAGTGCTGGCCTAAGGTCACATTTCAGCTCATGACAGAAGCAGGAATAGAACCCAATCTTGCTAGTTCCCAAACTGATAATCGCCTCAGGCATCATTTATCTCTGCTGGTTGTTTTAAGGACGTGGAAATGGTCGTGTAGTGGGGAAAACTGAACAAGAGCTTAAATACAAAATAAACTTAAGCTCTTGTACTTATTAGCTGTGTGACTTTGGGTATGTGACAATCCTATGAAACTCAGTTTTCTTATTTATAAAATGTCAATAACAATACCTGATGCATAAGATCATTTTCAGAAGTATATGGAAGGAGATAATAGTGTATACAGTGCCTGCCACATGTTAGGCATTCAAATAAAGTGTACCTACTAATATTATTATTTACAATTCACATTATTTTTATAGTTAATAATTACTATAAGCATGAATAATGTTACAGCATTCTATAGTATGAGACAATCAGTGGGTGGGCAGAGCTCACCTGACATTGGAAGAATCCAGCATTGCTTTGGCAGACTGTGGCTGCACCCAGTTTAGAAGTTAATTAGTGCTACTCAACCAAGGTAATCTGGAAATTGGCTCTCAGACCACATTTGCAATTTTATGTAGAGAGAAATGATTCAATATTCAGTAATGGTTAGGTATTTTCGATGTTCAACGCTGAGGTCCATGTGTAAATAGGATTGTTGTTGAAATAGAATGGAAGTGTTGTGTGCAAAATGACAGCCGGAGCAGCCCCTTAATCAGATTTACACAGAAAAGGAGGAGATTGTGCCATCATGTGAATAACAATGAGAATATGCACTGAGTGTGAAAATCAGTTATTTTTTAATGTTAATGTGATCATTGGCAGTAATAACTGGACATACAGTTGTCCTTCCAGCCTCTATGTTTCATAAAGGAGAAAAGAATATTCGTTGGTTATGTTATGTTTGAACAATATTTTTACTTCAAATAAAGGTGTTAAAATAGTTTCTAAATTAAATAAGTTTCATAAGATTATCTAGTGATTCAGTAAATAATGAGAAAATTAGGGGTAAACTGTATGTAAGGCAGAAATATTCTTGTAATAATAATCATTTTGCAATAATAATAGTGATGATCATGACAAATACTCAGTTGGTCAAACCACATGTGTGCTGAACTAATTGTGACTTTAAAGTCATTGCTACCAGCAACTTTTACTCCAGAAAATGCCATCATGTTCAGAGTGAAAGCTTTAGTATCACTAAAGCTCAGTTTCTCATGTTTAAAATAAAAGGGATTGTACCAAACGACCACTGAATTCTCTTCCAGCACTAACTTTTGTAAATAATTCTATCACCAAGTCAAAGGTTGAGTCTTTCTCCCTAAAGGTTGTCCCAGAATCCACTGGGACTGAGGGTGAGGGGAGACACACCGTCCTGTGAGGTTCCATTATAGATCCCAACAACAGCCATTAGAGGATTTAGGAGTGAGTGCAAAATATGGCTTCCTTATTCACAACCTATTTATTTTGTTCCTGACCCTTCAGGACAGTATAAACCTAGTTTTGATTTCAATAGAAAATCCAAATTCAGAGCCAGAGGCAGAACTGCACTGTTTTCCAGAATTGGGAAATTAGTTGCAGGGTAACTAAAAGGGTAAACCATTTTCTTGGAGGCTGTGATATCAGTGAAATGACAAAATCGGCTTCCTTTTATTAATGCTTACATATCTTAACACTGATGGCTTATTACATCACAAATTATCCTTCATCCATGTATTGCCTGGAGCACGGCTGAAGGTATTCAGTGGTCTTTAAGCGTCAGAATTCCAATTTTGCAAACTTTTAAAAAGACATCATTCCAAATTTCCTTTGTTTAACCTATTTCAGAAATCGAAGTGCTTTTAAGTATAAATGACAGGATAATAGAACTCTAAGTCTTCTTTGCAGTGATTATTACATTTTCATTTTGCACAGTGGAGCTCAAAATGCCTCACTTTATGCTGATGGTGGGCACTTTTAGAGTTTTTCATCCATCTACAGTTAAAACATATGACAAAGTGGCCACTTTCAAAAAGAAATGAAGGGGATAAGTGACCAAGAAATTCACAGAAATTGAGTCCATATTAAACGCTAAGTAGGTATACTTCCATCTACCTCTATTTGTAGATGAAATTTTAAATTTGCCATCCCAAGAAATTCATATGGACAGATTACTTTTTTAGTTAAAATTAGATACCTTGGGAGAAAATATAATAATCATAATAAAGACATAGAGGAAACACAATAATCCTCACAAATCAATGCAAACCAAATATAGATATGTATGTATAACCTTTAATGATAATGTCAATAGTTCCAAAAAAATACTACTAAAGGTAACTTAAATATTAAAGATTGATGTATTTTTTCCAAAATAATTTTATAGCCATATGGGTCTGGTCACAGAAAGCAAATTATGTATATAACAAAATAAAAATAAAATAAAGAAAATGCCTTTTCTGAATATAAACTTTATACTTAAATTAGTGTAATTTTGTATTAAAATAAATATAAAAAAACAAATTTATGTAAATATATCCCTCCTATGAAAAAAATAGAAAGATATCAAAATGAAGCTAATTATTTTAAAACAAATTTCTGTAAACAGATTTTTACCACAAATATTCTTTCTGCTGATAACATGGAAAGTTAAAGAGGAAAATGCACGTACCAAATACCATTTTCGGAAATCATTTCAGAATCTTTTAAGTTAAAATGGATTTTTATCTTTTGATTTAAAATTAATAGTAGCTTCCTTGACACAACAGGTCTCAATTTTTGTTTTTTTCCCGAATAAAGAAATATAATTAGTAAGAATTATTTAAAATATTTTACATTTTAAAATGTATCTAAATAAATTTAATGAATGTATATGACATGCTTGTGAACTATGTGGGATTCTTTTTTAAAGATTAAGAAACTAATATAAACTAGATAAAAAGTTAACAAATCAGAGTATAATTTCAAACTTTATTGTTTCAGAAAAATAGATCATAATTTTAAAAAATATAAATGATAACTCTTTATAGGTTATAATTGTTTCTACATTAGGCTAAGATAATGAGTCACAAGACTGGACATTTTCTATGTGGTTATGTTTCTCTAAGAGATGTGAAAACAAACGTTTATTATGTGATAGTTGTTTTGTCATGGCCTAGCTTTGATTTGTAACAATCACAATTAAGTTAGCTATTAAAAATATTTCTGATTGTATTTATAGACTTTTTTAAAGCATTGAAAATAGTATAAGGAGTAGAAAAGAATTAGAATTATTTGAATATCTTGTTTTATTGTCATCTCAAAGTACTTTTCAATTAGTTTTCCTACTTTATTAGCATTTTACGGAAATCTTTGCACTGAAATGTCAACCTCATAGTTTCATGAATCATGACAAAAACAACAGGGAGAGTCATTTATAATGTACAACAAGCCATTTTGATCCAAGGAAACAGACCTTGTTTTGGATTCTATTTTCATGTAATTTGAGGTGAGTGCTAAAATTGTGATCTTGCCTGATATTTACTAGTAAACTAGTTGTGGCATTAACAAAGATATATATATAAAAGACTAAGAAGGGAGAATAACAGAAACACTTTGATTCATAAACATGTTAACACCTAATATTTCCTATTTTAGTATGCTATTTTTAATACCTGGACTTAATACCTGACTAAAGTATGTAACAGTTTCCTATTATAAATAAAAATCCTAGTAACAGGTCCTAACACAACCATCATTCATTTTGAATGGTAATTTATAATAAATGGGTTTTTTTATAAATGTGGAATTTAACTTCCTACAAACTTTAAAATTACATTATTTGAAAATTAGAGTTCAAAACTATAAATAATACATTTTTAAGTGAATGATTGTTTGAAATTTGCTTCTTAAATCTGCTTTGATAGGCATACTGAAAAATTTTCTAAATAGCATAAGGGAGCAGTCTGAAAATAAAATGGTCAAGAGATGTGACCAAATCAATTTTGCAAAACACTTCAAGCATTTTAGAGCAAAAGATGTCAAACCATTACTGTTTTATTGTTGATAATTAATAAACTCGCATCTGATAACTTTCCGGCTATTTTATAATAAATATAAACCATGATGAAGAGAATACCAGCAATGTAGGCCCACAACAAGCCAAATTAGTTGCTGCTAAAAAATAATTCTATATACAGCAGTCTTTCATTATCCTCAGGATGTGTTTCAATAGTCCCAGTGGATGGGAAACTGCGGATAGTATTGAACCCTATATATACTGTTTTTTCCTTCATACATACCTATGATAAAGTTTCATTTATAAATTAAGCACAGTAAGAAATTAACAAAAATAACTAATAATAAAATAGGTTATAATATACTGTAATAAAAGTTATGCGAATGTGGTCTCTCAAAATATCTTGTGTACTATACTCATTTACTTAAAGGAAGCACTTTACGGCTTCTCTTTGGCATATCTAATTTGCCATCATTACTATTCTTGCACTTCGAGGCCATTCTCAAGTAAACTAAGGGTTTCTTGAACACAAGCACCGTGATACCTCGACAAGTTGATGTGATCACCAATATGACTAGGAAGTGACAGTGGGCGGGGCATTAATGCAGCATGGAGATGCTGGACAAAAGGATGATCCATGGCTAGGGTGGGACAGAGTGGAACATCAAGAGATTTCTTTAGACTACTCAGAATGGAGTGCAATTTACAACTTATAAATTGTTTATTTCTGAAATTTTCCATTCGATATTTTCGGGCTACAGTTGACTGCGGGGAAACTGAAACTGAAGAAAGCGAAACCATGGATAAGGGAGGACTATTGTACTTGAGAAAGATTTCAATGAGTTATATAATATTAACCATCTTTTTCAAACTGATTTTTCCTTTATAAAATGTTTACAATAACATGTTACTTAAAAAGTAGGTGAAACATCAACAACAATATAATAATTGAACACGAAGGAATCCACCATACAACTTAAAAACTAGAACCAATAATAAACTGAAACATTTCATAAAAATACAGAAGAATAAGTGTTTTTTTGAAATAGATGAATTTTACGTATCTTTTCTGCTTAAATATGAGCTACTTGGTACCGATTTTATATCCTTTTTACGGTCAAAAGTCTTTTGTTTGAGGTTTGAAGTACTAACCTTTAAATTAGTGTCTATTTAATTTAATTACTAAATCCATCAAACTACAGGCCTACTAAAATGATTTCATTTTCCTTCTGGTTAATCTGAAGCGCTTAATCTTAAAATGTTAACTGTCAAAATAATGGACTTTTTTTTCCTTCATAAGAATAACTTGGATTTCTTACATATCGCTTGTCAATCATTTTATCTAAACTGGGTGTGCATAAATTGTTCCACCACTGAGACTCTCTTAACTTAGTATTTAAGTCTGGACGGTGTTGCTCATCTCTACTGTAAAAAAGAATAAGATCATATTCTAATACTTATTGTCAGAATGTGTTTTTAGAAAGGAAAAGTTCTATTATTCAGTCAAGTAATGGAACAACTGTAAAATTATTTTGAGAAAACAGAATATTACAGAACATATTAATGCATTATAGTTATAAAGTAAAATACTACATAATTTATTATTTTATTTACATATATTCTCCATTAAGAGATTTTTTTCGATACTCAGGCCATCACCTTATCTCTTTACGTATTAGTGAACATTGTATTTTACTAAAAATATTATCATTAATTCTTCCTATATATTCTGGCATACTATAATGTATGTGGTTAAATTTATAATTTGACCTAATATAGAAAGAAGACATTAATAGAAGGAAGATATTAGACTGAGAAAAATCCCAGTTATATTGTCAATCAGTTACTTTAACATTCAATTGAAGGTGGTTTGAGATTATTTTTCGTGTTAAATACAAAATCCAACTTTTATGAATCAGACTTTTATGAAACAGTTTCCAATTGGCATAATGGAATTATTTAACCAATAACATTCATTTTCTTACCATTATATAATAATCTATGTCCTAAATAAATTTTTATCAAATAGTTCTAAAAAATATTTAGGAAATTTATTTTATACTACTGTATTACTGGACTATTTTGTAAATGCTCAAAGAATTCGGCCAGGGCAATTTCCTTACATGAGAATTTAAAAATTCTTTGTGTCATCGATGAATGAGAAATTTTTAATAATGATGCATGGAACAGTCACATGCACGCACACACACACACACACACACACACACACACACACACATACAAGCAAACAAGATCTAAAGTTCTTATTCTATGCTTTATAAAATGAAGTTGATTCTCCTTGCTTCTAAACTAGGACATAATTTAATACCAGAGTAAAATTTAGGCAGCTACTGAAATCACTACAATAATAACTTAAATCAAAAGAGGATTTTAAGACCCAGAGTAATTTAATATATATTATCATAAATACAAAGCTATTAGCAATATGAGTACTCTTAAGAAATATTATATAATACTAATAAGAACACTTCATAAATTCTATATAAATAGAACTCCAAATAAAGTGGAATATTTGGGAGCTTAAAATATTTCCCAAGTGTTATAGAATTTGTCAGTCAGGTAAAGTCCTTATTTTTAATTTAAAATATCTTTTATTAATAGTTAAGAAAAATTTGTTACTATAAATTTACAATAGAATCTAAATTCAGTGTTGCATAGAACATGACTTTAATTGTGATTTTTTTTTTAATCAGTAGAAAGCGGTGATTTTCAAACTCTAGCAGGCTTATTACAAGACAGATCAGGAGGCCCCAACCTGCACTTTTGGATTCAGTGGGCCTGTGAGGCCATCTGAGAATCTGCATTTCTAACAAGTTCCCACCTGATGCAGATCTACTTAGCAAAGGACTACACTTTGAGAAACACTGACCTGAATTATAGCGCAGTCCTTTTAGCATCTTCGTTGATAAAGCCTATGAACACATTCTTAAAACCATTTATTAACTCCGGAACCTAATATTATTAATGGATTTGGGAACTAATGTATTCACTATCATTTTCCAGTTACTAAAATAATTTTTTGATAACCATAGATACACTAACACTTTTTCTTAGAATAATATAATTATGGGTTATTACAAGTGCTGTTATAATAACTTAGAAATTGTAATAGAGTAACTATTGCTTTGAGATGAAAAAATTGTGTACTTTATTCTTTTCCTATCAGATGCTTCCTTGGTCTATTTAGTTCTCAAAGACTGTCTACACTCTAAAGGGGAAAAAAAAGGTAAATCCATTTCTAGATAGCACTTTTATTATTATTATTATTATTATTATTATTATTATTATTATTATTATATCGGTGATGTGTGTGTTCTGATGAATAGACACAACAGTAATGGCTTGTAGCAACAATCGCTTTCGCACAATTTGATATTTGATATATTAACCGCAACCTAGTAAGCTCCTTGAAAAGATGTTCTTTACATTCTTTTGAATTCCCCACAGAGCTCATAAGACCCTGGATTGTGAAATGTCTTATAGGGCATGAATGCTTTAAGGGCAATGTAACCCCAACATTTAAAATAATGCCAGGTACATAATGGGTACTTAACAAATGTCGACAGACCTGAACACATGCCTCATGAATAGTATATGCCACATAGATATTTACTGATTTATTCTGAAAGACATACTAGCTCTTTCGAATATACAAGCTGCTTTATCTCAGCATGTTCATCAGATGCTGCAAAATGAAAGATGAAATAGTTTAAATATCTTTGCATTAAGGCTTATAACTTGTTAAGTGTCAAATTGGCCCTGGGTTACTCATTTTGCCCATATTTATGCTACTAGCATTACAATAAAAGCATGTTTCTACAGTAAAAAAAAAAAAAAAGTTTTCCTGTTTTTAATAATGTAGATACGACTTTGTACACATAAAATATATGCTTAAAATATGCACAACATCACTGTTACTTGTAGCATAAGCTACAGGTTCAATGAGACTGGAACGGTGGAAACCAGATTTTGTTCTGGTTTTTATGGCTGTGAGAAGGAGCTTTATAAGCTAGAACTAGGACTTCTGAGGCTTAAATAGACTGTGTATTGCCCCTAAAATGTTAATCTAATTTCTGTTCCTAAAGTATATTAACTCAGATATTATCTTTGTTTTTCCATCAGTTCTGAGAATCGTACTCAAAAATATACAGGGGAAATTAGCTGCATACTCTGAATGTCAAGTACATCATAAAAAAAAAAAAAAGAAGGATGAGCATGAAATCCAACAACAAAAAAGTTATGAAGGGGTCCCCTCCTTCTCTCACTGATTGATAACCTAAAAGCCTAGGAAAAACAGTTATAGCATAGAGGATGTGTGCTGGGGAGAAACGACGGTAACACCGGATAAACCCAAATGTGTTGATAAAACTGAATTAATTTTTTTCTTACATAATGTGAATATGACTAAAGACAAAACACTTTAATAACAGAAGCCATTTAAAGGCTTTTCTGTAACAAAGGGAAGAAAGAAAAAGAAACGAAAGGAAAAGTCTTACTGCTGAGCATCTGTTTTTAATACTGGCACCCAATATAACGGTCTCTGAGACACAGTACTGAGGCCTGCTGGCTGTGATTCCCACATCTGACTCTATAAGGAGGTGCTTCTCCACACTAACATGCCGGCAGCACTGCTTCTGACAAATGTCCTTTACTAACGTCAAAGAACTGAGCAGGAAAGAACTGTAATGGTGACTAACACGAAAGACTACCTTTCTGTTTCCTTCTCCCTTTCCTTATAAACTGAATGAACTGTTGTTATAAGACAACATGCTGCTGAGTTAATGTAACTTAAAAATTTACAGCAGGTTGTATGCCTGGAGGCACATTATGGGGCCACCTGTAGGCATCTAATTCCATTGAAAATAATGAATAATTGTGGAGAATTCCTCAGAGTTTAGAGGAGAGTGGATAAGAATCGTGTTGCTGGTTCACTCCAACACGGATTCTGCTGTGGAGGAGGATTAGAGAACTGTACTCTCTCCAACAAATATGAGTAATCCTTCTCCCCACAAAAGAGTCCACTAAATGCAACACCACACACCCGGGTGCCAGGTCTGCACAGCCATTTCTTAGGCACTTCTGATAATCCACCTGCAGAAATTGTCACATGGCAATTGCTTAATATAGCATGTTGATCTATTTGAGAACTTTTACAGTGAAGAAAGCTATTTTGTTTGTTTCTCTGCATCCTGTTTACCTCTTTGAAACCTCCTCCTCATATTTTGGCAAAGGTAGAAAGTGACAGTAAGAACATCCCTGATACGATCCCAAGTATTTGTTTGGGAGAAATTAATATGTGTATTTTAGCAATGCTCAGCAACCTTGACCTTTTTCAACTGGAAGGGAAAATTAATTTACTGCAGAGCTGCTTTAAAGAAAAGGCAAAAGCGTTTGTTATTATGTTTTTACTACAAAGTAGGTGGATTTAGTACTTATCCTGACATTATTCAGAGTATATGTTATTTGTTTCACATACACACACGTGTGCATATATACTTAGGAACATTTTTCAAGTAGGTTCCAAAAGATAACTTAAATTTTGTTCATTGGGTTATAATTTACTTATAAACTTTATTAATGTAGTCTTTTTCCTTAGAAACACTGCGAATACTGCTTGGATTTTAAATCTATGACAACCTTTCTCCACAATGCTCATATGATTTGAAATTAAGAAAACTACATTTAAATTATCCTTTAAGTACTGAATATTGGATTCTTGGTGATATCAAGACTGACATTTCCGTTCTATTTGCACTACAGGAAGGGTTAATAAGGTTTGCATAACCTTATTCTTTGACAGCTTTTCGGCAGAGTATTTCAGGATTGCTGCCAAAACAGATTTTAACCCTTTTAATCATGTTGTTAATAATCACATTTGTGCAGAGTACAGCACATACTGCATATAAGGCAATATAGCTCTGAACACAGTTTGACCTGATATCCAATCAAGGAAAGGTTCCTAGAGATGCTTGCCATTTTGGTTGCTATGGTGAGTTTCATATTTTGTGGAAACCACTGCTAGATGTCTTAAAATAGACCTTTGCCAAGAAAAACATTGGTCCAGTGGCATATGCTGGCGGAGCATTGCAAGGTTGCTCAAATTCCCTTCCTTTGTTTTTCCCTCTCCCCCCTGGGGCCACTGCTCCAAGCATCAGCCCACTGGTCTGGCAGGCTGAGAATCCAGAAACTTGCTGCTAATTACAATGTTGACAATTCCCAACCTGTTTACTGGCGCCAGCAATCAAACTGCATCCTCTGGAGTGAACCAAAAAGCACTTGCTGGCTTTAGCTTCCCGAGGTTCCAAGCTGGCCATATTAATTACCGTTAACTTAAAACTATATGTTGTACAGAAGAAGCTTAATTAGCTGGTTTGAGGATTAAAATGTATCCTCTACAAATTTTAAAGCCTCCTGTTCTTGACCAAATTATGTGAATTCATAAAACATCTTTCCTTGGACAAAATGTTGATTATTTTAGATGTGGTTTCTCAGGGTCAAATCTGCCACTGTATTACCTTCAATTGAGCACCAAAATAGATCGGAATAACCTCTCTCTCTCCCTCTTTCTCCCTCTTTTTTTCTTTCTCTTTTCCCCTCTCCATTCCTGTCAGTCTCCCTCTCTCCTTCTCTCTCCTCTCTCATTTATCTATATTAGTGTTATATCTACATTGTTTTTAAAATTTGAGAAAGATAATGGGCATAATTATTTGCACTTACAGTTTATAGTTAATGAAAAAGGAAAACTTTTAAGTGGAGACCAAATAGTCAAAAGATATCTTCCTATCATGATGATTTTTAAAATAATGATAGTTACACCATTTTTTCAAGTGAAGCTCTGCTGTGATAGGGGTTTGATTTGGGAGCAGTCAACTTTAAAGCACTTATAAGAAGAACCATGTTTCTCTGATAAATTGGATGACCACGCAGTGAGAAATCACCCTCCCAGCCTCCTAAATGGTTAGCATTACAGGTAACCCAGATGTGTCAGTGGCTGATCACCATATAATTTTCATAAATAACATAACAGTAGTGGACAAGGGTTTAGTGAAAGTGATAATTCTATTTTGACTCTGTTGTAATCTGAGAGTTAATCTGTCTTTGTTTATTTAATGAGATAGCTTTGGATATTTAAAAACCGAAAAAGAAAAGTAAAAATTTTAACTTGTATATTAAAATGCTATTTTATTTCTGTTCTTTGATGTAATAACATCATCAGGTCAGTGTTAACTACTAATCTTAGTTTTAATTTTACATTGAATATACTACATGACATATTTTGTCATTCTAATCTTCTAGCCAATATTTTCATTTGGAAGCTTGTTATATTGAATTGATTTAATTGAGATTAAAATTTTCCTGTTACTTAAATATTTGCAACATGGGTAAAAGGTTAAGTTACTCCTTTAATTATGATTTATATTTGTTTCTACATTAATATTAATTTGGCCTAAAAGTTTTTCCTAGATTTTGAAAAAACTTAAGTATAAACACGCTATAGGCTTTTGGAATCTGTTGGCACATACACATCTGTATATATAATATGTAAGCTTGAAAAGGTTAAATCAGAAGAATCACTGACTAGTAAGAAGAATATAAGAATTATTATCAGATACCAGGAAGAGGAAAGTTATAAGAAAAACTTCAATATTCAAGTTTTAGTGTGATGTATTAGAAAGAAAACATCCCAAGAAGACTTAGAAAATGGGTTCCAAATATTATCTGGGTATCTATAGGCAAGTTACTGAGATTCTCTGTGTTTCGAGGATTTCATATATAAAACATGGAAGTAGGACAATACACCAAATAATTGGATCTGAGGTAGAATATTATAACAACTAAATGTCATATGAATTTACTATGAGCTTATCTAAGACTCATGAAATTTTATATTCTATGTGGATGATAGACTGGAAAATAATTCCATCAAAAGAAAACAAATGATCAAGTGGAAATGCTATGTCTTTGGATACAAAGGCCAAGCCAGAGAAGATCACGCATGTCAATCTTCTTTATCTTTACCGTGGCTAATTAACAAACAGCCCTCCTCCCTAAAACCTAAATCAGTGGCAGTGAATAGGAAAAACTGAACTCTTAGATACAAGTGTCTGTTATTTTATGCCAAGAAATATTGCTAACGCAGTCTTAAACAAATTCCCCTAGGTTAGTTAATTTCTAAAACACAGATTCAAATATAACATATAGCTTTTCCACTACAAAAATGGATAAAAGGTTGTCTCTTTAAAGTCATGTCCCTCTTAGGCTTAATTTTACACAAGTCTGTTCCTTCAGACTGATGATCTTTCCTTTGACTTGCGAAACATCCAGATTTCATGCCTTTCTCAATTTTCTACCTATAAGCAAGGCACATTTTACTCAGACATTATTTCTATTTTAATTGATTCACACTTCTATAATAGAGCATGACCTTCTATCTAAATAAAAGAACTTCTGAATACTATGAAAGAATTCCTACTCTATAGATACACTATGTAAAATTAATATTGTCAACTTTCCATCACAGCTGGAACAATGGCACTAAAGAACAAGATCTCTTCTAAAGTTTCCCCAAATTGATATTTTTTGCAATGTGTATTGGTACTGGCTATTAAGCCTGCCAATAATATAGCCACCAATAATTTCATTACTGTGTCTTTTCACACAGCACCAAAAACTACAAAATCTTCTCTACAGTCCACATCCTTAATAGTTGTTTGGTATCATGATCCCTTGTCTCTTGTCAAAGTCAGTCGTTATCTGCACAAATTGTCAGATCTAAATGTGAAACTGTCTCAAAAATTTAATGTGAACCCTTATTTTTAATATAGCAGCCACAGCTAACAAAAACCTTTTTGTTTGAGGTAAAGAATCCTCACATTTCGATTCTGTCTAAACATATAGTTATAAACAATCTCAGAGCTGTTTTGGACAACCCCATCCAGCAACAGAAAGAAATATGAGATATTTTGATAAAAATATAAGTAGGTGGCTTCTAAACCTCATGCTCTTAATATCGGAAGTCTATTTGAAATTAACTGTATTTGAAAGTTATATGGAATTTTTATTGTACCTATCATCAAAGTTTAAAATGGACATAATGTGTCATAGCCATCATTACACCGTGGATAAAACATTATGTAAACTATCTGAATAAAGCAGTATCTGAAAAACTATATTATTTTAATTTTTATATAGTGGGGGCATTCTTTTGTGGTTAAAAAGGTTAAACTTTTATTTACTAGCAATATCTTAGGAACATCCTTCAAATGAAACTATAATTTAATTTTGCTTTGCAAGTAAATAATGAAAAAAATTACTACACAGATCTCTATCTTTGAAAATATATCTATCACAATATGTTGGATAAAATAAATTTCTATTGATTGTTTAAAAATGTATGAATTCTTACAAGTATTTATACATTTAATATTAAATAAAATACACTAGGTAACATTTTCTGTATAAAAATTGACATGTAATGAAATGATTCTAGATTAAGCAGTTGCAGTTCCCAAAAAAATACCTGTTTAAAAGAAATGTTCTTATAGATTTTTCAGTTATTTAGGATTATATCTGAGAATTAGAGAAAATCAATTTTCTATCTTAACAATGAATAAAAGTGCACTATTAGTAAACAGATTTGAGACTTAGAATTTACATTAACATTAAACTTAAATATATGCAGTTCAACAGCCAATTTATATAGTAGCTACTTTTAAAAGGACATTAACTATGGGGAAAAAAAGGTAAAATTCTGTATTAACATGTCCTGAAAGCATATAATTGCTTTCACTAAATTAGTAAATATTTTTGAGCACCTATCATGTGCCACATACTGATGAGGTATTTTAAAAGGCTATGCCATTGCTACGCTATTTTTGAATTAAATATCCTAGACAAATATTAGTATTTTTCTTTTTAAAAGAATAAAAAAAATAGTAATTTCCCCATTCCTCTAAAAGTTATAACTGAATTTAGTAGCATAAACGTTTACACAAAGAATAAACATTTTAAAATGCCAGTGTTTATTCTTTATCCACTACAATCATGTACATTGAGTTTGAAAAGGGTTGTTTGTGATTTACTCTTATTAGGCTGAAACATTTCTGAGGTAAATCCATGTCTTGGGGACCCTCATCTAGATTATACATGTAGAGACATACACATACATACATTCCCAAAGTAACACACTAGGATGAATTTGTAAGTCATTCTTTTGTTTTTTTTTTTTTCCTACTAAAACTTCAACTAAAAATCAAAGGTCACAGAAGCGACAAAAATGTTTCTATGTGTTTCATGTTTAACAAATTTAAGTAAAAATCTTGAAGACCAATTCCTGTTTGATGTAAAGACAAAGTACGTTGGTGAATACCTTTGAAAGACTTTAAAGCTGCTTTCTTAGTTGTGGTATCAGTTTGCACACTATCTATATATAAAATGAAGAGTAGAATTCAAGCCAGAAAAAAAAAAAGGCTTTCTTTGAAATGGAGTCCATAATAGGTAGAAGGGCCTTGAGAAACTAAATCCCAACCTACTTGTTGGGATGAAACACTGAGGGCCAGGCAGGCTCTGCCGCTAGTCCGTTGTCATCCTTCACAATAGAATCTGCACACAAAATCAGATTTTCTAGCTTTTATTCCATAGTTCTTTCTAACATTGGACACTCTTTTCCTTTAAGTATCATATGCTTGAGGAAAAAATAAGATTCGGGATTTTTCCATATAACTGCCTCAATTCTCTAATTTGCTTTGTCTTTGTAAACATTGTAAAAGTCTGTTTAAAATAATAGTTATGAAAACAAATTGTGCATGAAACTAGACCTATAAAGTAACCATTTTTAAGTTTAATTCCCCAGAAGTTATGCATAAAACAAGTAAGGAAGCCTTATCTTATTTCTATTATAAAGGAAAAGATCTTTTCCACATGTATGCTTCTGATAGAATATTAGGCATAAAATAAATTCATTCATTCATTCATTCATTCATTCTTCTTCAAGTCCAAAAATGAATGAACTATTTGGTAGAAATGCAGAAACTATCTCAACCAAGTAACTTTAGCTTATCTTGGGACCTGTTTGAACTAGTTCTTAAAATTGGCCACATTTGCTCATGGAGATAAAAATAGACCTCAAACAATTAATTTTCATTTGTATACTGGGTATAAATTTAAAAATCAAAATTGCAAGAAATATTAATTTTCCAATTAAATTACAGCATTGCTACAAGAAGAATTTTTTAGAAAGTGTCTCTTAGCACACATTTTATTTGTTTAAAAAGAGACATTACTTTCAAATTACGCAATTTTACCAGTATTGTAATAAAATTTGTCAACTTTTAAAAAAAATGTATTATGATATAAACTATATTTAATCAGGAACATAGTATTAGTAAATAGATTACATCAGTATAAATGTTTTTAAGTCTGAAATTTGAGATTCAGTATTGATTTGAAGCTAACAAACTAAATGTAGTAAGCTTTATTTAAAATCCTTTGAATGTTTTAAAGTTCATAGTTTATTATTAGTTTTTTTTAAAGCTTTGGTTCTAGCAATAGGTGGCAAGTGTATAAATTTTCAGACATTGGATTATTACTGAATCTCAAGGGGTATTCCACAAACATGAAATGAAAAGTGTTATCTTTATACTTGTATAGATACTTATCATTAATTTTGAGGATTAGTTTGTCTTACTTAGCTCTCATTACTAACCATAATATAACAGAACTCAGAACTCAAAAGATTTGGGTAGCCATATATTTGTAATCTGGACAATACAAATATAATTGATATATTGGTTCTATTGTTAAGCTCCACTCAACAGACTCAATTATTATCACCAGGCAATAAACATATTTTAAAAAACTAAAAATTTCAGAATATCTCTTTTTTAGCTTATAGCTTTTTGGATTAATTAAAATGTTTTCTCTTTTAAAAAGCTTATACACTCATGCAAAATATTTTATAGATTGAAATTTAAGAATTATAAGTCATGATTTAAAGTTTAAGCACTAGGGGAAAAAAATCTCGAAACATCTAAAAAACAAATTGTACTACAAAACTCTGTTTAAAACCGATTCAGTATTTATGGTTATAGGTGTAAAGCTACCAGTAACTAATCGTAATACCTAAAAACAATAATAAAAAGTCCTTAAGTATTATCATTACTACACTTTTTCTTTTTATTGAAAATATTTATCACCAAAATAAAATTACTTGCAAATAGTAAGTCTAATATGCTGATTACACTACTCTATAACATTGTAAGAATATCATTCTGTCATTTCTATGATGCAATGATAGCTGACACTACCTTATTAAAAAACTGATGAATAATCGTGATGATATGATGCTATCTTCTATGTCCTTAGTCTTTCTCTTCTGTCCTACATAGAAGCACAGAACATTTCCCAATATATCCATCATTCCCACCTAGACAAAAAAAAATACGTCCATTTTTATATTTGAAATTGTACCACTACTGATATGGAATATAATAGGAAAAAATGATAGTATGGTTTATGAAATTTTCCATGCATCAAAATGCTACTTCATCATTGCTCCCCTTTGCCTGGACATTCATTGACAATTCTGTTCTGGTTCTAGATTGGCACTGCTGTGACACCAAGAACCATATCATTCTAGGGCTAACAGTGGACTTGGGGTGAGATCTTGGTTCCAGGACATAATTATTTATTTAAAAATGTACCTCATCAGAATCATCTGTCCAACATATATTTTCTTATATTCACATTAAATATTTTCATGATCCTCAATGGATCTTTAACTCCAAGGACCACCATTCCCTGCAGTTTTATTGAAGCAAAAATATTACAACACGACTCACAAAGAACAAAATCAGCAAATTCTTTGTAAGACCTAATTTTCATCAAACTCCTTACCTGAGGCTCAAAGGTAAACCATCAACCAAGATGATGTTTCTTATATCAATTACTGAATACTACAGTGTAAATTTGACTGTTCATAGACATTATATAAATTTTAACGAGAAATCTAAAATTTTCTATCTATAAGCCATAAAGTGTGGTCATAAAAATTTGAGTACTTAGGCCGACCTAACTAAGACAAAAATAGTTGACAAAAGCAATTTTCATAAGTTTAGTCTCTTCCTCTCCATTGTGTCCTAAGTATTATTATCAAATGAATAGTCTAAGCTGTATCCATATGCTTTTCTCAAATAGAAATTCTATCACCTTTGTAAAGCAAACCAAATTGTAGAAAGGGGTGCATACCCTGCTAGTATTTGGACATGAATTGAAAAACAATGTAACTATTATGAGTACTTAAAATCACTTGGAACTTGCATGAAAAACATACACAATCAACTTCATACTTTTTTAATCTTGTCTATGGATACCGACAGGGCAACAGCGATAATTGGCAAGTGGTGATGTAATTTAAAATTCTTTTTTCTAAGGAGAAAAGACTGCCTTATAACAATAACGGTTAACTACAGTAATCTCAATTTAATAAAGTTTCGAGGGGTTTTTCCTCCTCCTTATCTAAAAAGGCCCAGTCTAGTAAAAATTGTCTTTTTTTCCTTCTCAAATTTAAATAGGAACCAGCTCAGTCAGACTGACACCTAATGGAAACTTTTATAAGAAAATAATTCTGCCAAAAAAAAAAAAAAAAGGAATGAGATAAGTATTTAAACCACTTGAACCAAGGAAATCAAATACTTTTTTGTTGACCATGAGATGAGAAGAGGTTTCCTCCAGATTTCGTCACTAGCATTTACAATTCTTGCACTCTAAAAATGATTATCCATTTAGGAAGCAAATGAAGTCATAAGCTAAAGTACCACTGGCAAAGAACTGAATGAAACAGCTTATTTTTCAAAAGTTCTTCCTCATTCTCTCAACAAATGCTGAAGTATTACATCTTTCATGTCTCAAAAACTCTAACACCCTCCAGCTCCCTTTTCAGCTTTCACATCTTATACATTTATTTAGTCAACCAGCTTGAGGCCAACTATCAAATGATCACCTAGTTACTAGATTTCATAGGTTCTGTCTACTATCCTAATTTCCCAATAAAACAATGCCACCAGTAGACATATTGAATTTTGTTAAATGTATAATAAGAGCAATATTTAAAAGCCCTTAATCATCAATTGGTAGATATCTAGAGAAAGAGGGTAATTAATGGAACAATGAAGGAAAGAAGAGTAGTTACATATTCTCTTGCTAGTGACGGAATGTTGAGTGCAAAGATGTTTTCTTTCTCATTTGAACTCATTCTTAAAACGGACTCGCCCTAAGTGCGTCTCAGAGGGCCCCACTCATCTTTCTCGCAAACAACCTTCCTTGAGCGCAAAAGTCATGAGTGTAGATACCCTGAGCGTAATTGTGAGATGAGACGCGGTGTGGTGGAAATAAGGACAGGGTGAAGAGTAGTGTGGTGTACTCCTCACTAGGAATCCAAGATACTGGAAGATAGGCAAGACTCTGGATGGGAAAGCTTGAGGGTGTTGCCTGTTTCCTTCGGAGGCACCTCGCTCCCAGTGTGTCCAGAATGCAAAGCTGCTCTTGAAGACCAGAACCCAGTGGGGTACAGGCACGTCGCGCCGGGAAAGGCCCGTCCTCCAAAGAGAAAAGGTGCCTGAGGCATAGCTCAGCTCGGAGCTGGAATGGGAGCGACGCGAGGGAGTGCGTCGCAGGCTTCTCTCTCTCTCTTTTTCTCCCGCAGCTTCGACTTCTCAGAAATTCAGTCTTCATAGTCCGTGCACAACGGCCACCACTCTGAGAGGAAACGTGGTCTTAGTGTCTCAGGAGGTTTGAGCAGAGCCTAGTGAAACCTTCTGGGCGCTTGGTACCTTCTTGTCCCCAGCACTTTCTTCTCCCACCTTTGAGGCACCACCGGATAGAGGGAAAGTAGGGTAACGGAACTGCGGGGTCCACCGGCCGCAAGAGCTGCGAGCGGGAGCCTCTAGGGCGCGCGCCTTCCACGATGGATCTTTTCCAGCTCCATCCTGGGCATCTTAACTCCTGCCACGTCCGGTTGTCTCCAGCGATGCCCTAGTGTACTTGAGGGGCTTGGTGGGTGAGTGGTTGCTCTTCGTTAAGAGGGGACGAATCCGTATGCTTTATGGTCCATTAATATTTGAAAGAAAGAAAAGCTGGAGGTAGAAGGAGGGAAACGCTCGCTCTTCGTCTCGTCCCTCCGCAGCAGACTTGAGAGGGGGAATGTGCCTTGGGTTTGTTGGTGTTTGAGACTCGTCCCAAAGGCAGAGGCAGGGAAGACAGCGCTGAAGACGTGTCCCAAAGAAACTGGACGACTGAACAGACACTGCCTGCCCCAACCACGTTCAGGAAGGTTCCAGTTCTGGGCCACACCGCAACCAATCCGGTTCCCATCCTGTTTCTCCACCCCTTCACGGAGAATCCGAAAAGAAAATATAGGTTCCTGGGAGACCCGCCACACTTCCAGTCTGGGAGCTCCTCCGGGACCCAGGCCCCGGTCCCCCATCCCCTCCCCAGCCCCGGACGCCACGTCCGGCTGCAGAGTGGCACCGCCGGGGGTGGGGCTCCAGCACCCGCCGGGGCTCGCGATTCTCAAGTCACGCGCTTCTGCAGCTTGCGATAGCACCTTCGCCCACGGACACGCCCTTTCTGCGGAGGGAGCCCTCTGCGACCCTCTGTTGAGCTCCAGCTCCTCACTCGCGACGCTGCTAAACTGCTCAAGGCCTTTCTATCATTTCCAACTTTAGAGACTCGCCCTGTACGCGTCTCTCCCCCCAGCCGCACCCCACAGCGGAGAGGAGACAGTCAAGCGGCGGACGCCAAAACTCACCGCAGGCTGCGCGGAACAGACCCCATCCTTTCCCCGCCCCTCCCCTGCGAATCGACCCCCGCCCCCTGCGCGCACCCATTCTACAGCCCCGGTCACCAGAGGCGCGACGCACAGAGCCTTTCTAATGGGATGTGACTTGTAATCACCTAACACGCGACCCAGAGCGAAAACACCGAGGAAAGGAAAAGATCAAAAAAGTGCTACCTTGGCAACCACAGGCGTTTAGAGGCCAGCTGGTGGGCTGGGAGGGGCGGCCGCTGCCCGCCTGCCGCTGGTACTCTCCTCGACTACGCGTATTCTTAAGCAATAACAACGTAATCCGTATTATCCACCCAAGAATACCCGTCACCGAAGAGAGTCAGAGGACCAAGCTGCTGCTGCCGCTGCTACCGCTGCTACTGCTGCCGCTGCCACCAGAACTCTTGCTGCTGAGCCCGCCCCTGACTGGGGCTGGGCTGAGCTTGACCGGGACCATAAATCCATTACTCGATTTCCCTAAAGAAGGATCCAAAGCTGTGCTCGGCTGCTTCCTGCCCAAATCCAAATGGCTGCTCTATTTCCAATTCTGAAAGACAAATCACAAAACCAAGCACTTAACACAGAAAGAGAAGAGTGCTGTCTTCCCAGTGAGGAAGGAGTCTGAAGGAAGGCTCTTTGGGCACAGGGTGGGCGTGACAAGTAATCTTTAATTTACCTTGTGCTCTCCCAGTGCCTGCCTCTGTCCTTGCTTTGCTTGGTACCACCTCTGGTCTTGGCCAGCCCACTCTAGGTGCTTTGATTGAGTGTCATGGCAGCGAGAGAGCCCTGTAAGAGACATGCATAGTTAAGCACACAAATATTACAAATGTATTTGCCTAGACGGCTTTAAGTAGAAGTGAGGCTCAAATAAAGATAAGGTCATGCATGGGTGAAATTTTCAGCAGTGTGTTTTGGAAATGCATTTTCTCAAGCCCAAGATCACAGAAAATAAACACTAGTTCAATTTACTACTTGAAATCAAATACTTATAGATCTACAAAAATAGCCATCTCTCCTTTGAAGGCCTTAGAGCTATACAACATAATGATTTTTAAAGAGAAAAAAGCTTCAAAGCACAAAATAATTAAACTCATTTTCCATAGTATCAGAACTCACTGAGTTTGACAAGCCGGTAGAGTTTTTATGATTTAGGCATCATTTTGTAGTACCACAATGTATAATTCTACAGCCTACCTTTTTAATACACAGTATAAATGCATTGCTGTGCAGTTGTTGTGAACACCTCTACAGAAAAACCTTTAAAGCTCTGTCTTCATAAAAATTATTGTAAGAAAAAAATAAAAACTAATTTGCAAAGTGACTGTAATTTTTACTTTCAGAGAGAAAATCTCTGTGATTCTTTGATGATCAATATGGCTCTTACTGGAAAAGCTTTGTCTTAAGAAGCTGCAGTGAATATTCTGATAATAGGAGTTTATTGTTCACTGAATAAAATGGACAAGTGCAACGTCACTACCCAAGACATGCTGAAGTTTCATTAGAAAGTTCTCAATTTGCTTTTTCTTGTACTCTCAAATACATGAAAGTACATCCATGTGGAATAGGGAGGGGATATGGAAACATGGCAATAGACATTATGATTCTTCAAATTATGTAAGTGCAAATAGCTCTTCATCAAGGAGTAATTATATAACAGAATCTCTCCCACTACCACAACTCATCGCTAACTGACCTGGTTGCAATTTAAGGCACTTAGGTTGTGCTTGTTCTTTTTATTATTTTTTAATATATCACTTCTCCAGACACACCAACTCATCATTTTCCTGACATGTTACTTACAAATAGAAAGATCGACATGAATTCTAGGTTTTATGAACAGTTGTTTGACATAATGCCTGATGTCAAAAATAACTCAAAAGAAAAGCAGTATTACCCAATTAATAACCTATTTTACAGTTTTTTTCAGATGGCTCTTAAGTACACTTTTCACAAAAAGACCTATGACAATTAAACAAATTAATAAGTACTATTTTCTGCTATTACCTAACATAGCTATAAAGTGGAGCTTTTCTCTGCAACCACACACACACACACACACACACACACACGGGGGGGGGGGGGGGGGGGGAGAGAGAGAGAGAGAGAGAGAGAGAGCGAGAGCGAGCGCTGACAGGTTCTCTTCAGCTTGAACTCTTAGAAACAAAAGCCCTTAGGGAAAGTAATGCAATAGTCTGTGAGCAAAGTGTACATTTGCTCCTGAACTCTTCCATTTAAATCTCAACTACCATTAAAAGGAAAAAAAGAAACACAATGTACAGATAGATTTGGATTTAGTAAATGGAATGTCCTTTTTGAATTAAAAAGGACTATCAAGGCATATATACACACCACACACAAACGCACACATACATATATACATATACATACATACACAATACATGGCGTATCAGAATCACAGCATAAATACCCACACAGCTTTTCAGTGCTTTCTGAGTAATATCCTTCAGTTTTGCATCCTCATATTGAAATAAAATACACACACACTGACCCACAGACTCACACGCTTTAAGAAACTGGAAGAACGCAGTTGATATGCTTTCTTTTTATCCAAGTAGCCAGTGCCAGCCCTTTCCCTACCTACCCAAATGTTCCACCAGCTTCAGCACCTGGACCAGTGGACAGCTCATCCCGGGCCGACTGTCGGCAGCACTCGCAGCCGAACTGACGCTCTGAGCTCTAACCAAAGCTCTCTCGTGCTTCAGCGGGGCAGCCTGACTTACGAGAACACCATTTCCTACGAGACCACTGCCGCTGGGTGCATATTCAATTCAAACCTCCTTAAGCTGTCGGATTTCCCCCACCCATCCACCCTCCCCCCCCTTCTCCACCCTCCACACAAAAACAGAAAAGGGAAGAAGCCCAATACCATCAGGGCGTTTGTTGATCAACTTACACTTTTGCTTTTGAATATTTAGATACTGCTAGCGGAGCAATATCAACGGAGGCTTAGGTCCGCATTAAGTACCTTTGTTCATCGACTCCTGCAAGCCATGTTTATTAGAATCTACATTTCTCTCGTGCCCCGACAACTAGAGGTGTGTTTTGCGGGCAGAGGGGCTTTCAGCATCTTTTTATCTCTCAAGGCCACCGCGACTGACTGACTGCCAGTCCCCACTACTTTCCCACCCTGTCCCCCACACTCCAAAACGCATCCCAGTCAAACGCTTGGTAATTTGCAACCAAATATACATAAAGAAACGCGACAAAGCAATCGGTTTGAGGAAATAAGCCAATTAAGCTAAAGCAGAAATGCTTCTCTCTCCCCCAACCCCCTCCCCCTTGCCTCCCTCCCTCTCCCTCTCTCCTTCCCTCTCAAGTAGAAAGGGGGAAACACCAAGGAGAGGGAAAAATCGGGAGGAGGGTGGTTGTCGACTCTTACAATCAATGGAAAAACACTATACACATCTTTACTGAATAATAGTCTCTTTTTCAGACAAAAAGAAACACATTTATCGATGTAAACATAGTCTCCCTCTTCCACACATCCTACGTCCTTTACGTTTGCTGAGATTTGTCTTGCAGTATAGCAAAGTAACTGTCACAAATCCATCTCGATTGAAGTGCTTACCCTCTAAATCCAGGTTTCAAGCGGAACTCCAACTGTGTGTAGAAGCCAGAGAGTCATCAGATGAGCGGCGAGGTAGGCTCTGGGCAGTGGAGCTGCTTCCCTCTGAGTGCCGGGTTACAGTGTTAACAAGCCCTGGGAAGGGACCTCGGTGCCTCGCGCTGGCTGTGCCCCAGTGCCTTCGCGTGGTGGCGGCTTGTTCACGCTTCCGAGGAGTCCCAGGCGATAGCCTTCAGCTGATGCGAGCTTCCAGAAAGGAGTAGGGAACGGAAAAAAATCATCTAATGCAATCAAATCGATCTGATCTACACCATCTGTCGCCTGCCACTATACACAAACGTTAAAACAGGAAAACGGAAAACACTGACAGCCCGAGAGGGTTGGTCTGCAAAGAGTTCATTTTTAGCAGAGCATAATTGGGTATGGTCGGCGTACAGTTACAAAAGCTGCTGTTAACCATCCAGTAGTGGATCCCAAACATGCTAATGGTGGATTAATTGAGGAAGATCTGACGTGCCAGCTTCATAGTCTCTTATTCATGACTTCCCAATGGGAAAGGACCAATGCCTTGTGGGACTATGGTAACATACAGTCAAAAAGCTGCTAAGAAAATGGCTGTGTGTTCACAGCACCTCTCTCTGATAACAAACATATGTCGACTAAAATGGTTTAGTAGAATAGGAGGGGGGTGGGTTTGAGAATAAAATTTTCTTTCCCAGTATAAGCAATCCCCATATTATTTCCTTAAAGAAAAGCAAAAATAGATATCATATCTTTACTCATAGTGGAAAAAAGATGTTTTAAAAGGTTTTTATCGAGATTAAACTCTGTTGTAGAAAAAAAAACAGAACACTCTTGTGTAGCAACTCTAAAAAATAGGCAACTATTATCATTTTTTTCTTACTGTGATCAAAGTGTAGATTCATAACATGTGCAGTATATAAAAACTCAGCCCAGTTAATCCCAGCAGGATTGACTGGAGATTGTTTAATGCCAGGTACCCTTTTGACTTCTTGAAATCAGGATGCCTCTTGGGCAAGACATTTTGCATCACTGAAAACTGACATAATGAATGTTAAATGTGATTGCAGTGAAGAGATGGGAAGAGTTTTCTTTTTTAATTCTACAATTATTCCCTCTAGCCAAAACCCCCTTTTGGTCTGTTTCCAGTCATTCCTGATAAGTTGATGGGGGAGGTATAGAGATTGAGGAGGGAACGAAAATAAGGGGGGACAATGCAGGGGGTAGGGAGTGTAGACTATCAATAGCCAGTAAGTTCTATTCCATCTGTAATATAAAAAACTACGGCAATAAAATAGATCACTTACTCTTTGTGAATCATATTTCAATATAAACTAGTTTTCAAAATTAATGTTTTATATCTGGAAAATATATATATTGCAAACAATTGGGTGACTGTCCCCATCTATTTGTGATTTTAAGATTTAAAAAAAGAATAGAGTTTATTATCTACATATGACATCCTTTTATTATCTATATCTAATATTCCACATTTCCTCTGATTTATCATCCATTTGAACATTGAAAACTGTTCACTTATATTTTGCTGGATTATTTTTTTTGAGAACATAAATTACATATATTCATAGTAAACAGCATTTAGGGTAATTCTTGAGGTAGCTGAATATGTCTCCTGAAACTTTGGTAATCTCTTTAAGAAAAAAAATCTAACAGTTGTGAATTAGATTAGTCTAAAAATATAGCTTAAAGACAAATCAAACAATTTACCTGATCTTTTGTTTCTATATACATTAATTAAACACTCTTTTCAACCTACACTACATTCCAGGGTCATAGTCAGAAATCCAAGTCTAATAGCTCAGCAACCATTGTTGTCATTTGTGTCAAGCTATTGCCCCCTGCAGGTTAGGCTGAAAGCGCAGGCACAATTTGGCCAAGTCCTCAGGAAATTTATGGTAGTCACGTTATTATTCACTCTCTCCCAATATGTAAGTAGAATTGACTTTTTAACTTTGTTTGTTTACGTTATAGTCTAAACTATTTAGTTAGAGATAACTAGTAAATTTTTAAAAGTGAGATTTAACAATAGGTGATTTCAGTTTTCCATCTGAGAATTTTGCTGGGTGGAGCAGACCATCCACTTTTTTGCCACACAGGAAGTACCTTGATGCACTTAATAGTTTTTCGTCTTCCCTTACTCTTTTCCACAAGATACAGTAGAACTTAAAAAACAAATGCAACAGGACTTGGATTATGATTTCTCGATAATAAAGAAAAAATCCTGGGCAATTTACTACTTGATGTCAGTGTGCTTTTGGTAGACACAATGAAGTGCTTCAAATCAAACCCTTTCAGATTCTTCCTACTGCTGATATGATGGGGACAATTACACTGTTTCTCTTGATTATGAAATGAAACATAATTTCAACCTCCATGCTCCTGTCATCCCATCCTCCTTCCCTACAATCAACTTTTTCAAACAAGGCACCTTGCCAAGATGAAATAAATTTATTGTTGACAGAATATAAATTAAATTGCATCAACTTTTCTATAGTATTAGAGAGTAGAGCAGTTTTATGGGAATGATTTCAGAGGGTTTATAAGAAAATTCTTTTATATTTTGGATGTCATGATATAACTACTCACACTGACTTGTAAAGAACCCTACAGTAGTATTTCTCTATTATTAAAATACATGTCTTATTGAGCAATGGGATAACATTATGCAAAATAACAATTCTAATGCCAAATTAGTAATCAATAAGAATTTTATACAGGCAAATGTTATAAGTATTATTTCCACTGGTGTTGAAGTAGTTAGAAACATGAAATGTATTGTGCTATCTTAGAGTTATCTGAAATGCTCACAAAAGATTTAAAAAAAGGATAATGGCAAAACTCAGGGCTTTCTCAGAGACATTTTTACTCTAACCACTGATTTTTCCAGATCCTCCAGAATACAAACATCGGATAGGAACGGGAGATGACTATGTCATATTTTAAACAAATCTAAAAAGAAAATCAACCAACCCACCAAGCAAACAAAACAAAACAAAACAAAAAAACATGAATGCCTATCCTTGTTTTGTTACATGTTTAAAGCTTATTAAATTTCAAAAGGCATTACATCTATAAATTAAGATCTGTGCCTCTACAGTTCATTAATACTCTTGCTCCAAGCAAAGACAGGCTTTGGACTAGGTTGTTGGACTAGTAATTGCCTAAGTTGTAGCCAGAATAGCCATTGGTTGCCTGCAGCTCACATTTCTAGTTGTCTTTGGGTGAACATTTTTCAAGAAAAGAAAATTTACCTCTCTTTCAAAATTATGTATCCTATATGTGATTTGATTACACATGATTTTATATATAGAAGCACATTGCTATTGAGCCAGAACATTTCAACTATTTTCATTCCAATACCTATGGTTGGAGTTGCTTTTAAATAGCGTCTAGAAAAAAGGGATAATGTTATTTGACCTATGGATCTGAATCAAGGGGAACGTTTTCCAGTTCTCCTCATGCAGATTGCCCAGAAATATCCAGAAAAACACAATTCTCTTCCTCTTATTGTCATCACTACTGTTCTAATTGTTTAGAACAGGGTTCTAGAAACCTTTTAGTGTCCTGTTACTGCCGGAATCCCAGGGTTGTTAAGACATTCCTATCCTCAGAAGCGAAAGACCAAGCAATCTTATTCATATGCATCCTATGACGCAACTCAGTTTTGACTTGGCGGGTCTCCTGTGCGTGCGTGTATGTAGGTTCATCCCCAAAGAGGTTATTTCGAGGTTTTCAAATGCTAATGGAGTGAGAGTGGTGATGGAGTGCGCTGCGTGGGTGTGGGGAGATCTGGGGAGACGGTGGCGAGGGGCAGTAACCTTACACAAATTAAAGGACATCACTACTTTAACTGCAGATCAAAACCATTAGTTGGGAGAGGCCCCTTGAAAAGACACACTGCCTTCCTCCTCCAGGCCGAAGCCGGCCGCAGACGGGTCCCAGAGCTCGCGCGGTTTAGAGCGAGGGTCCCGAGCCCGCGCGAGGCCAGTTCTCGCGGGCGGCCCTCGGCTGAACTCTCGTTTGGAGAAGTGAGTCACGCGAGTCCGCAGGCCCCGGGCGCCATGGCGGAGGAAGGTCGCCCGCAAGGCCCGCTGCGCCTGGCCCGGCTCGCGGTGCTCAGACGCCCCGGGGCAGGGCCAGGGCACCGCTTTGGCCACAACGATGCTCGTTTCCGCGGCCGCACAGCCTGCCAGCGCTGGCTCGGACCCGGGCCTCCTCAGGGAGAGTAAGGAGCAAAAGCTCAACCTCCACCTGGACCTCAGGTCGAGGCAGGGGAGCAAAACCCAGGTGCGGTTACACACGACAACGACCCACAAACCGCTGCCTCCCTGGGCTACGTCGGCCTGCACTTGGCAGCCTTAGAAGCTCTCTATCGGGCCCTCCAGAGTCCCGGCCGGAGACCGCGGCTCGGCCTCCAACTCTCCCACGAGTAAGGCTGCCAGGGGCCAACGTTGACCTGAGCCGGAGGCCGGAGCCAGGCGGCGCCGCGGGACTCGGGAGCCGGAGCAAGGCGGAGGCTCGGACTCTGTTCCTGAAAAAGCTCGACTTCTCCAGAATGTGTCAAGTCTAAAGCAGCTCCAGGCAGGCTCCGCGAACTTTCGGGGAACCGGTTGTGTGGCTCACCCCTATTAGCCTTCCTCCCGTCTGCAGATCCCCTGCCCTCCCCAGTCCCGGGCCGCGCCGGCTCAGCCCGCGGAACAGGGAGCAGCACAGCGTTAAGCAGAGCGAACGCGCCCCCTACTGGCCGGACGTAGCAGGCGCGAAGACCCGCTCGGTTCCCTCCGCCCCGCGCGCGCAGCCCCGCCCTGACCCACCCAGACCCTCCGGCGCCCCCGGTGCTGGGGTCTTGTGGAAAGAAAGAAAGAAAAGAAAACAAAACAAACACAGCGCCAAAATCCACTCTCACCTCGTCTTCGTCCCAAAGGTAAGTGTGAGTGCAGCCTCTTTCTCATGCTTTTCTCTGACCCTGGTCCTCTGGGAGGGGAGACAAAAGCCCCCTCCTCCTCCCGCCCCAACACAAGAAATCATGACTGCTTTTGAAAGCACGTTTTGCAAGCATCAAGATCACGCGCGTACACACACACACACACACACACACACACACCCCACACCACAGTCAGCCAAACCCACACTTACCAGACCGGAAGAGAGCTACTGATGTGCATGTTTCTGGAAGCATTTCATTAGCTGTTGGAGGAAATGTTTACTAACGTTTCAGGTGATAGGCAACAGCAGTAATTTTGTGAATTGGAAAGTAGAAGGAAGAAGAAAGATACCCTTAGTTTGATCTTCCTCCCATACCTAGACATGAGTCTACCTTTCAGTCTCAAGTCCTAGCATGGGCAGAAGAGTTCTCATCCTACTGAGAGATTTAGCCATTTCTGAGAGGGTGTCCTGTGTCCTGTTCTCATTCTTCACCAGAGAAGTGGGGGGAGAGATTGTTTTCTTTTTCTAGATAAATCATGACTTAGTTCTGTATGGCATTTTGAAATTAGTGTAACCTTGAAATAGGCTATATGCTTTGAGAGACAGGTTTTTCTGTGCTTAGGTAAAAGTTATTAAAAATCACAATGTTTCTTTTTCTTCAGGTAACCTTGAGTTCGAGATGGACATAATATTGTTGTGACTTTCAGTCATGTCTGTTGCCTCTGAATGTTTACTATCTTTGAAGAAGGAGCGTAGTTTTAAAAACTTAAATAAATTTAAGCAAATAATAGGTACAGGTCTAGTGAAGGATCGTACTACATGCTTCCACTCCCTTCACACACTCTTTTGGAGAGAGCAACTAAAGGACTGTCTCTGAGGCTAGTTTATAGTAGGCAAGATCTAGGAGAGTATCTTTTTAAATGGTGTCTGATTTCTTATTTGTTATTTTCAGATAGATGACAGAATATTTGACCTTACAAGGAAGAGAGTGAGGCTGATATGAAGTGCGCCCTGACATCTCTCTTTTATATCCACCAATCCAGGAAATCTGAGCAGGTCATAGAGAGTTCGAACGCCTCCAGAAGATAACAATATCAACTATAAAAATAAAAGCTAACATGTATTGAGTGTTTATTCACTGCCAAGTGCTATGCTGCAGTCTTTGCCTTCATTATCTCATTTAATTCGCATTGCAGTCCTGTGGATAAGGTACTATCATAGTTTCTCATTTTACAGCCTAGGAAAGTAAGGCTTAGAAAGGTTTCTTTATGTGACCAAGGTGACAACAGGTGGTAATCAGAAGAGCAAGGACCTGAAAACAGGCAACAGAAAAATATCTTGATAAATCGTTCTTACTGTATTAAATTAAGGCTGGAACTAAACTGATATTTTAGGTTTGAGTTTTAGTCTTTCATAGAAAAAAAAGATAGATAACTTTTCTTGAAAGAAACATTTGATAAAATGGAAGTATTTGTTCTAAAAAATGCTTATTGTCAATTCCCTATCCCCATTTCACAGATGTGAAAACTGAGAGAATGAATCATCTTTGCTACTACTGTAAAGTGCATAATGAGACCTTAATATCAGACTTTCTGATTTTAGCTCCTTCCTCTATGCATTCTATTTAACCATACTGCCCAAAGACAGAAAGATCCTTGGTTTTTCTATAATGTTTAACAGTACATCAGTAACAGCTCAGAGACTATATTTCTCGGTGAATAAGTTTTCTTTCACCTTAATCGTGAATACCTTTTATACTGAAAGAATGCAAATGTAGAAATAGTGCTATTCTCAGTGGTGAATTAAATGACATAAAAAGTGGCAAAAGACTAAAATAACTACATCAGCTTTGTTTGAAAAGCAGTTAAAGCAGTTAAAAATATATATGAAAAACCCGTCTCAGTATGATTTTGGTCTTCTCCACCTCTCAAGACCCATCCTATCCTACACCAGGAAAGTCATTCCACATTACATTTCTGCTAGCTTTTGTACATAAAAGAGTTCAACACTCAACAAGGTTTTGGTGCTTTTCATCTCCATTCACATATTTTTTCTTTGCTCTGTGAATGGTTCCTGTAAAAATGTCGAACGAATCTCGAGTGACTACTTTAATGCCAAACAATACAAAACAAAACAAAACAAGACAAAACATTTTAATTGGCAAGAGGTTTTTGACTGGCATACACATTTTAACACACACAATGCACTGAAGTATATTGTGTAGAACTGATTTACTCTGTGTTGTAAACTTAGCTTAGGTACAGAGTGTGCTTCATAAGTGATCTTAGGGTTCCTCCATTTCAAAGTATCAGAAAAAGACAGATGAACTGCCTTAAGTCACTGATTGGATTGCAGCCCATATGTCTCAGCTTTCTCAGTCATTTGCGTGCAACTTATTTGGCCACATGGCCTCCTGTCATGTTGGGATCTGTAATTTTTCCACTGGTTTAACTTTGTTGAATATGATCGTTAATGTCAGGTTGGGAATCTTCTCCTTTTCACCTCTCATTAAAGCCCTAGTATTAATATCAGTTTGGAACTGTTGTGATATATAATGAAGCTTGCTTGTTTGTGTGAATTTGTACCATAAACATTCTCACAGTGTTTTAAACTTTAGGTTTTTTAAAATTATCTAGTCTAATCTTTTTATTTTACTGATGGATAAATTGATGTCCTAAGAGGTAGCAAAGAATTTTTAAGGTCACCCAGCTGGGAAGGGAGAGAAGGCGAACTGGAGCCCACATTTTCTGTATTCAAGCTCTGAGGCCGTTGCATTTCCACAGCATCACATTCCTTCTTACTGACTTGTCGGAGACTCAGTCACTCATTCAACAACTAGTTATTGTCATAAATCCGGCGACTGTCTTAGACATTAGGAATTCAACAAAAGGAAATTAAACAATCCAGAAAAAAGGCCTTAATTTGTTGAAACATTCTAGTGTTGGACAAAATTAAATGCCAGTCTTATCAATCATTACAAAGACATTTTATAAAAACCTTTTTCTTTAAAAATATCTTTAATATGTTAAACTGTGCAAGGAAGACAAAACATACTAATGTTCTTCCACATTTCCTGGTAAACAAATTTGGGGAACCCTTAGTGCCAAGTGATAAAATTATTGATGGGAAATGAGTAAATGGACACAGTAAATCTTAACCAGGTATTTAGGGTCCTCTCAGGTGCTCTATTAATGGGTCAAGAATTATTCTTTTCCATAGTCTTTCTGTAATTTGAGATTAAACGCCTGTGTATGAGCTGGGGTAAAGAACTAATAAAGAGATCAGAGGAAATCACTCACCAGGGTATTTTTTTAAATGATACATTTTCAGGTGTATGTTAGATTGCCCTAGTGAATGAACCAAAGGGCTGGAGGAGCACTAGGTTGAGAGTTTAAGGCAGAAGCCTCAGGGTCTATTATAATTAGTTGTTGTGGTTAACTAGACTTCCAATAGAGCAATAATAGAATATAATAGTTATACTATAATTAATAATATAGTCTAATAGTATAACATATTATTTAACAATATGATATAATAATTTGTTTATTTCACATTTCTGTCTTTATGTTAGTCATGTGACAGGCAGGACTGACTGCAATAAACTATTGAGTGGCCTATAGTGGGGGCCATCCAAATCCAGTTCACTGTATTGTGAACTATTAAGGAACTTTTAAAGAGTTTCTTTTCATGTTGCTTGAATGTCATGTGTTGGCAAGGAAATGGTTCAGTTGGATCCTCAGGAGAGTCACGGATCTTTTCCCTGCCTCCAAGTGTAACCAAAAACAAACTACATCTGCATAGTGTTGAATTAAAGAAAAAATGGTTGAATTGTTATTTCTACTACTTGTATTACTGAGATTAGAAGTTGTAAGTAAAGAAGTCTGAATTTCTTTCAACATATTCTGCCTGCAGGTCAGCTGAAGAAGCAATAACACATTCCCCCTCTATGATCACTGAAAAGAGTAGCAAATCTTAAGTAAAGGAAAATATGAGACCTGAGATTTTTTTGATCTGCCTTAAGACCCAAGTGAGCTTATGGAAAAATTATGTTGGAACTCCCAATGGTGTGACTAAGGTTACCTTTCTGGAGGGGCGAAAAGGTCTTTGTGGACACTGCTTTTGGAACTAGCCCTCTGTAGAAAGAAGGAAGAGAAAAGGAGAGAGTGAGTAAAGACTGAAGACAGGGAAAAATATCTCTTTGGAGGCAGAGATTGAGTAACAAGCGAAATTTTTAGCTTTCAGGTTTATTTTTTCTGTACTAGGTACATAATAATATTGCTTTTGTATCTTTAAATCCATACGTAGCTAGGTATTAAACTCTAGGAATAATCTGTTTATAGAAAATAAAGCCATTTCTATTTGAAAACAAATGAAAAAAATAATTATTTTTCCCCAAATGTGTAGCCTTTTAATTGATCAAATGCATCCAAGAAATTCTGCCGACAATTTGAGCACTCTGTAGGTGTTGTTGCTGCTCTAAATTTGTCTGCAAGAGGAATTGTAAATGGTATTTACCTTTTAATTAAACAAAGCATCTTGCAAATTAAACACATGTTCTTGCACATCAAAATTTAGTTAACATCCTTTTCATTGTTCATCCTGCTGACACTCTGACAGCATCATGAGTCCACACACAATATAGAATCATGCTGCTCCCCCCTCCCCTGCACTTTGCATTCCTCAGAGTAGATGATATCACATGCTAGAGTACACTCTGTAACTGACTTCTAATAACTGAGCAGCTTTTCCCATTTAATATACTTAATATTGTGTAAAATATGGGACTATATTGGTGTGTCCAGAACCTGGAAAGCTTTGGACACTGATCTGACATATGTCTTATAATCTTACACTGGAAATTTGACAGTGAATGACAGAATACCTTAGAGGAATATAAGAGGCTGATAAAGGCAGAAGCACTGCACATGAATGCAGAGTCTGGTTTCTAATAGCTACATACTTTTTTTTTTACATGCATACCAGTAATTTGACATTTATAATTCACCGTGGAGTTGAATTTCTGTCATTTTTTTACTGTCAGGTCCTCCACATTTTGAAATAAATGTCCTTTCTAATTATTATATGAATTTGAACTCCAACATTCAATTGTTCCCCCTGTCCCTTGTAATGGAGTACTACATTTAGCTGAAGTCTGATTTGCAAAACCATTTAGGAAATGTGATCATTTCACATGTATTCCCACAAACTATACATGGGGACCCCTTTCCTGATTGTACTCTGCCTTACTTGTGCAAGTACAATTTAAAACTCATCCATCAGTACTATTTCCAAGAAAATAAAGTTATTAATGGCAGAATGAAACTAAGATAATTAGATATAGTCTTAATGGACCAAAAGTCAGAGATTTTTTCAATAAAGCAAAATTGTAGTTAACAGCGGTCACTTGATTGTACTGGTATTCATTAATCTCTTATTTCTGTTTATTTATGGTTTATATAATTGAAATAAAGTCATTTGCTTAGAATATTGCAAAAAGAGAAATGCTTTTTGCTTTGAAAAGAGGCATCTCAGAATCAAGTTAAATAAAATCCAGAGTGAGAGGAAGTCTTCCTTAACATTGTGGTACCCTGGCATTTGTTTTTTAATTGAGGGATTATTTTTACTGTTTGTATTTAGTTTTAAGGTTCAGGTAAAATGCTACTCACATAAAAATTGCTTTGAGGTACAGAAATGTGGACATGGGGGGAGGAGGGAACAGGCAGACCCTTAAGTGCCATCATAGAAAGCTTCAGTTCAAAGGAATAGACTACCATCTTGTTTTGTCTTAACCATGCTTTAAAAAACAGGTCAATAATAAAAACACAAATGTGTGAATACAGAATTTTATATTTTAAGTAGGTTTTTATAAAAATATTAGTGGTCTGATGCTTGTTGATTGAAATACACCTTCACACAAATAAAATGTCCTTTCTTGATTTCAAGGAAACAAGTAGAATGTGAATGCTGAATTCACTCAGGTAAGACTTAAAATAACCAAACTTATTTTGCTAGATTCAGATAAGACCAAAGACTGAGGATTTTGTCTGGTGATAAAATTTTAAAATATTATTTGCTTTTATACTAGCACAACTTCTGTCCCCTTATTTAAACATTTCACAATTTAACTGGATACCGTTTTCCAACTATAAAGAAAATCTATGCCAGCCGACAAGTTTCAGAAATATTGACTGGAACTTTTACTGATGTGTAAAATGTGCCTGAACTGTAGACGTAGATTTTCCGTCGCAAAAAAAATTTTTTTTTTAAGTTACTTATTGATCTTTGAGCCATTTGGTTTTCACTAGGCTTATACAAGATAAAGCATTTTTTAACTCTTCATAGAACCATCCAATGTGTAATAATTTTTACAAGTGATATGTATTACATATAATCTTTGAGATTTTTATGACATATTCAATAATGTGCTCCTATTTTATGTATCAGTTTCCAAAAGGATAAATGAGAATTAAAAAAAAAAATGAATGTCTTCATGAATGCTGACAAAATGGCTAATGTTTCTTTAGTGCTTGTTAAGTGCCAAGGTATTGTGCTGAATATGTGACACATTCATTGCATCTTACCCCAACCCCATATAGAGGTACTCTGAGGGTACTGAGACTGATGGAGACTGTACGCCTTGTTCAAGGTCATCCATCTAGTAAAAAGGAGAACTTGCTTTCAAACCAAGTTCTGACTTATGAGGCAAGACGCTATCTACATCGCTATGTGGTTATTCACAAATCTCATTTACCAAACATCTACCATGTAACAGACACAGTACTTAGTAATTTACAGGCTGTAAAATCTAAATATGACTTATCACCAAATCTAAGTCATATATCTAAGACAAAAATTTTGACTAAAGTGTCCTTCTGGATTTAAGGTAAGTGTGGAAGTAGAAGGGCATATAAGTAAGGTCAACATAAAGCAAAACTGCAAAGTGGCCCAAGCATATCTTCAGTGTCTTTTTATTTCCACTTTCATGCCTTCCCCAAGTCTACTTCCCATTCTAGTAAAAAAACTTCCAGAAGATACTCCCACAAAAATTTCAATTTGACTAGGAGCATTTAGAAGACAATAGAAGTTGAGCTTTAAAGCAACAGATTCATTTGTGCATTCGTTTACTCATTGATTCATTGATTTGAAAGTATGAAAGGAATATGAGAACCAGAGAATGTCCTGGAAATCATATAGTTCAAAGGTAGGAAACTGGAAGCGCTTCAAATATGGCCTACAATGTGGTTTTTCTCAGAATATGTTACTTTGAAAAATGGAATTTAAATGCCTTTAGAGGGGGCATAGATTGTCCAGCACACCATAATTTCCTTGCCAACATAATCATATTCTCATCTTTGTTCCACACATTTCCTACGTGGTTCCTTAAATTTTAAGTTTATGGCTGCAGATAGCCCAAACGTAGAAATTTTTCGAGAGGGCTGGGTCCAAATAAGTTAGATTTCCCCTCAAGGTCAATGCCATCATTTTCTTTCCAACACCTAGGACAATGCTTGGCACATAGGAAGCTCATTAAATATTTATTGAATGAATGAGTGAATGAATGAATTAATGTGACAGAATCAAGACTATAACCTAAGTGTCTGTGGTTCCGATCCAGTATTTGTTGTGCCTTACCACTTTATTCTCAGGAGAAATGGTGTAACGTTTCTACTTCTGTGTGCAGAAAATTGGGCTCTATCTTTTAGTACACGATTTTTCTTTTTCTACCTAAATCAAATGAGGCCTAAACTAAAAGCAATTCAGCCAAAGGAGATTCATTCAAAGGTCGGTTTCAAATTGAAATCATGTAAACACAGCAACTAAATGTACAGTACTTTCCAGAAGACCCAGAAAATCACATTTACTTCCAATAAAGTCATGATTATTGATGTAGTGTACCATCTTCATCCCTGTAAGGGAAAGGGACAGAGAAGCATGAGAAAAATATCTTTGCCAGGCTTATCAAGAATGTTTTAGGAGCCTAGAGAAACCTTTGGACTGAGCTGATTTTATATCCAAACATTCAGAAGAAAAAACTAAATAAGCCGTTTATCTCTATGATTATTCTATACCAACATCTGCATATTGAGAAAATAATTGATTACTTTATTCATCATTTGTTTACATATTTAGTGTGATATAGCTTTGGGCTGATTCTTCTGTCGTTGTTACTGTGTTTCAGCCATATGACTGCCTGGAGAACCTTGGGGTGTCCAGTAGGGATAACTGTATAAAGTAAGAGAAAAGTTATGACTTTTGATCAGAAATGAAAGCGTTCTTAAGGCAGTAACCATGTTGCCATAGGTATGTTAGGTACATTGGTTTGGCATATCAAATGTACAAAGTCAAGTCAGGGTATATCTGATTTTGATCTGAGACCAGGTCCTCATCTGCCGTGTAACCATCTGCATGGCCATCGCATTACCATTACTTGCTGCTTCAAAGCCTTCAACACTCCTTATTTTCTAAGGACAAATTTCAAAATCCTGACCACGTCAGTTAAGACTCTGTAAATATTTTTTCAATGAAAATATTTTTTCAATGAACTACTGAATATTCGCTGACATACATTGTGTCCTGTGTTCACCCAAGAATTCTCCGAAGTCTTATTTTTTTTTTTCTGACTAAGACTTTTTCCCATAATACTCTGGGAAAGCCCTTCTCTCAATTCAAGCGTGTCTCCAGCCTTACCTCATCAATGAAACTATCTCTGTCACTGTTCTTGAGCATCCTCTGAAAAGTTTGATGCAATCACTCTCTCTTCTTTATTATATTGCACTGCACTTTCTCTGCTGCTGTTACGGCATATACCACATGTTACCTATTTTATGACTATTGTGTACATGTCTGTATTACCTATGTCATAGATGTTAGGTATCTGCCTGTGTCACCTATATTATAGCCAGTAGGTACATACTTCTCCCCTAAAATATGTAAGCTATGTGAAGAAGGGATTATATATATTTTAATCATTGCTTTCCATGGCAGACTTAAACGTTGGGTTAATCAATCAACTAACCATATTGAACTACTTGCAAAAAAAAAAAAAAAAAAAACTGAGAGGAAATCTTATCTTTTGAGATACATCCATAGTGCTACCATTTTTTGTTTCTTTGAGTGTGACTATTAAGTTTTCTTTTGTTTTTTTCTAACCTTTTTGTCCTTTTTCTTACTTTAAACAATTTCAAAAGAAACAATGAAATTGACACAGCAAATATAATTTTATATTTCAAGATGGTTATATTTACTCTGTTCATGTTGATATCATTAAAACATTTTTTAGAAGTATCTCCTCTGGAATTGTTTTAAAAGTCAGTCTCATTACTTCTTGCCAGCCTTTAGTTTTGGGGTTCATTTGGTTTATCAAAAAAAATAATCTGTGTTCAAAACTTGAAGATTTTCAGCAATTGAAAAAGAAAAGCCGTAAATTCCAAATAAGGGTTATTGTTTTTTTTAAAAAAAAGATATACTGAACCTAACCAAGAATATTATATAACCATTAATATAATGACATTATATAGGAAATTTGAAAATTATATAAAAATTGTTCATTATCTTTTTTGATTTTTCTTATTAGTGATGATTTTTCTTTTTTTTATTAAAAACAAGTCTACAGAGAATTCAAAAGAATAATTCAGGTAACACTGACCTTATTTTATTTTCATTGAGAATCTTGTAATTTAGTCTTTATGTCTAAGATGATTTCCCTCTTTTAAAAAGTAACATTTCTCCCTGAGTTTATAAATTCTCACCTCACATCTTTATAACTTTTTTTCCATTTCTGTTTCAAAGTTTAAGAATTATGATTTAAGTTATTTAAAAATCTTCATATTTTCATTTAAGATATTTCATTCAATTTCTTTCTGCTTTATTGTAGTTTCATTAAGGAAAATATAAGCTGAAATATTTTGATTCACTTTTTTATTTTTCTGGTTCAGTAGTTTTATATAAATGTTGTTTGACATGGTTTAATTTATTGAAATAATTTTTTAATCATTTTGATTAATCAATAAATTCAGTTTTAAAGATCGATAGAACCCTATAGTACCTAGCACATATGAAGCATTCAACATAAATTGTTGAATGAATTGTTGAATGTTGATAGCAATGATACCATCTTAAATACATTATATCTGAGATTATTGTCATTTCTACCATGCAATGGAGGGAAGAACCTGGAGGGGTGTTTTTGGAGCTTTATGGACCAGGCTTGGAAGTATTATGACTATTTCTTTTGGAGAAAAAAGTCACAAGCCACACCTAAAGGCAAGAGAGAAGGGAGGATAGGGAATAGAGTGTAGCTTAGTGTAGCTTAGCCTAGCTTCCATTCTGTTACTGAGGTAGAAGTTTTGGAGAACAGCCTTCACCACAGCAGGAGAAGGAATTAAAGCCTATTTTTCTACCTGTCTGTAAGGTCCTTTGCATTTGGATTATTCATTGGTTAGTATTATTTTTGAAACTGGTAATTCTTTTCGGTGTATTCTGTTATTTTCTAATTTCTAATTTATTTTCTCTAGAAAAAATAAATAGATGTTAAGTGAAGACATGTGTGTGAAATATTTTCATTAGAGTGGTTGATTATTCAGCGTAACTAAACAGAACCCATTTCAGCCATCGTGATACATGGTTTCTAGCCAATACATGACTCTGTTGAAGCAACTGAAATAAGACTAGTTCTGTAAGCATCTAGATCCTCCTCATTCTCTTTAATTTATAAAACTAGGGTAGAAATTTTCTTTCTAAATTTCCTATAAGGAGTCTACTAAAAACAGCCAGCTGGGTTATGGCCCTCCCATTTCACTGACCTTACAATCTGATCTAGACTGTGCCACCAACTATTGGGAGTGCATCCTTCCACATGATTGCTTTTCCAGTTCTTCATAACCTATTGGCAATGCTGCTTTCCTCTTGTTTTCACAGCCTGCATCTTCTGTCATTAGGAAGATCATAAGTCCTGTTTAGCACATCACTAACTACATTGCTCAGCAAATTACTCCTATTTCTATTCCTCTGAAATATAAACAGAATATAAGACAAGGTAGGTCAGCTTGACAAATGTTGACTTTGACTAGAGAGAATTTATGTCTACTGCATTGGCTGAGATAAGTTAGGCTTAATCACACTTAGCATCATCATTAATTTTCTCTCAATTTCTAAATGATAACAAATCAGTTAAAATGTGTACCTACTCAAGAGTAAGTGACTCAGCTTTGTGGTTATTATACAGTAGAACGAATAGACTCTTCAAATTATTTATTTTTATGAATAAAGAGCAAGACTTAGAGAAAAATGTGTATGGAATCCACAAAAGTAGGTAAATATTAGACTTAGCTAATTATCATCAGATTTAGATAACTGGGTATAATTGTTTAATTTAACAACTAAGTTGGTTGACCAAATCTAATGGATTAATTTGTGGCCAGTCTTGCCATAGATTATAGTCTTTTGGAAGATTAGGTCAGTATTTATGCTTAAATCTTTTTTAGTGATTTATATAATGAAAATTAATTTTTTTCTAAAGAAGATAAGCAGATCTTCATTATTCCCAGTATCAGTAGCTTCAGAAAGACCCTAATTTTAAAACAGTTTGAAAAAAAAAAATAAAATGATAATCTTTATTGTGTGCTTACAGTGTACCAAGTATCAAGCTAAGTCTTTCACTCATTCAACAAATATTTTCTGGATGTCTTACAGGTACTGAGGACAGAGTAGTGAAGAAAGAGATATAAGTCTCTAGAATTTACATCCTAGTGGGATGAGACAAAATATGATAAAAAAGTAAATTAATGGCATGTTCTAGTATTATAAACACTGTGAAAAAAAACAGAGGAGAATAAGAGAGAACAGAAGTGCTGGAATGGGGCTGAATTTTTTTTAATTGAATGGGTAGTGTAGAATTGAACATATTAGTAGATGAGGACAGTCACAGATTTACAGATGCCCTCCATCTTTCCTGGGTTCTTTCTCTTGCCAGCCTGTGTTTCATATCACTGGCCTGTCTTTGCAATTTGCTCTCACTGTCTATCTTCTAGTTGATACTGAACCCATTCCTCTGTGTCAGGATGAGCAAGGCTTCTCCATCTGGACTACAGCTTTACCTTTTCGGCTCAGAATGTAGCCACTCTTCTCAAATCCTAGCTCCACCAGTCAGTCCAGAGAAATTCCCTTCCATTTTTTGTCACTTTTTAGGGCAAATAGCTAAAAAAGCCAAATTTATCTGAACCTCTCAGTTTCTCTTTAGCTTTCTCTTTACTTGCCCAAGTTTATACAATTTTAAAAGGAAGGGTGGGGATTAAGTAAACTTTTTATTGAAAAATATTATTTCATAGATTATGATGACTACTTTATTTAATACTTATGCATGTAAAAATTTAAGGAAATGATATTATTCCTCCCATATATGAGGGAAATGAGTCTTAGAGGTTGATTTGAGGCTCTAACCCAGGCCAGAATTTTTTTTTTTAAAGAAAATAGTTGTTTTTACATGATCCCTTCACCTAATCTCATCAACCCAATTCTCCAGACACCCATTTTACCTCTGCCACTCTTTGAGAAAATACAAAAATCAGATATTTGTAGGGTTTGTATTATTTGAAACTGTTCATTTCAGGATTAGATTTGATTTTTGTAACAAAATACAGCTGACTATAGAGTTGTAGTTTTAAAAGAATAGGAAAGTACAATCATCACACTGGCATTTTCAGATTTTACCTTCTCAACAGTTCTTTAATATTGGTATTATTATTATCTCTGTTTTACAAGGAAGTAAAGTAAGGTTTGGAAAGGTTTCATAAAATGTCTAAGGTGTCTTGTCTAGAAGTAACAGCGCTTAATTATATAATGAAAGAAGTAGTAGTTCAATTAATTTCTTTTAACAAAAGCATTAACCAAAACAACTCCCCAAACTGACTATGTAAAAACATGTTACTACATAGATTTTGATAAAGTGTAATATTTAAGATTAAAGAAGAAAATTTATATAAAAATCAAATTGGGAAAATCCCTGTATAACTTTCATTTTTTAAAAAATTTGGAAAACTAATATGCTTTTACCATATCAAGTGAAATGGAATTTAAAAAGGTAACAATTGTATAATTACATGTGTTAATATACACCTAAAAATCTTCCATGTTTTTTGCTTTTGTACTTAAATATTATTTTTGGGAAATATACACATACAGACACAACATACAATAAAAAAGAAATAGCTTTTAATTTTAAATAAACTCAAAATATAAAATGTGTTCTTATTATAATGAAAAACGAAATGGTTTTAAAAACTCTTCTTTTTAATATTTTAAAAATGTAGACTCTGAGCATGAATGTTGCTTTAAGAAAGGTAGTCATATTACAAAAATAGAACTTGTGCCTGTGATGTTGCAGTTGCCATGGTTACTACAAATTTGTTACTTAATAGCAGAGCAAATAGATTCATAAACATGCTAATTATATCTGATACTTTTTTTCAGACTGTTTTATATGAATATGCATATAGTTTACATAAAAATGAATGTCCCCATCCAATAATTTTGCAAGTTCAGGAAGGTTTTGCTGTGTTCTCTCTGATATCGTATATGACAGTCTTAACATAGGAAAAAAGAAAAGACAATTTTCAGGAAAATGATTTTATGATTCACAGGGTAGGCAACTGTGGTTTTTAATGTAAATAATATAACAATTTCCAAATGCCAAATACTTTACTACCTAGTCAGTCCTTAGAAAGGTTGGAGTTTTGGATTTCTAATAAAGCTCTTATTATTCTGTCATTTCATTTAAAGAAATATTAAGAAAAAAGTAGGTGTGGTAAAGGAATGAATATATATATTGTCCTGAGTTTTTGACATGAATCATGGTATAAAATTTATATATGAAGATGAACATAGATTTTATAACTGCAATGTTTTCCTTTCTATAGCTTAAGTATTTGATAACATTAAGTGCACACTATGAACATTGCAAAAACTCAAGGACCCTGATCTGTCTTTCTCTAAAAAGCAAAGCTACCAACATAATGAGAATGGAGGAAAAGTCCACTGCAATTACAAAACTATGAGAAGGGGGCCCAGATTACTCATTGAGCAAGAGCACATGATATAACTCAAAATAGACATAGGAAAGAGGCTGTGACCCTTCCTAAGAGAGGATTTGCTTGGGAGATTTGTGATTTCTGTCAGGACCTTGTATAGCTCTGTGATGAAAGAGAGGGAATATATGTGTCTCCAGAGAGTGGCACCGGGAGGGGATCTTTGCCCTAGTCTTGTGATCCAAAATGTTGCCTCTCTAACCGCTGTTACATCTCCATTTAAAACAATGTCCCAGTTTCTCTTTTATTGACACTGACTTTTGTCTCTGTTGATGAAGTTCTAAGTAAAAATACAAGCTAGGTGCTCAGAAACCAAGTGCTATGTAGCCATATGTATGATATTAACAATCAACCACTTATTTGTTTATGCTACATTTTTCACTTTCACAACCAAAGCACATAGAATTTTGTTGCTGTATTTTAGATGTTTGAACATGTCAGGCATATTGACTGAAAAATCTGCTCTGCAGCTCACTGTCACCTAGTGATTGATATCATCTGTAACAAGATAAAATGTTATGGCATCATAATTCTGTTTGATGCAAGGTAATCTTTGATCTTTTACTATCAACAGAAGATTATAACGTATACTTAGTATGATAAATAATATCCTTTCACTGATGTCAGAGAAAGAACAAGTTTAATTGATAGTGGTTTCAATAGCTAGTGTTTTATTTGCATTTTTTTTAAAGAATAAACATCTTATAAACAGAAAGACGACTCTTAAAATATACTATTAAATTATTATAATTTCTATTTGTTAATAATTAATTATTAATTATTCTTTCTTTTGCATTGAACTAAAGAGTAAATGCATAGCCTTGAGGTAAATTTTCATTGGAGGGCATCATGATACTGAGGCACAAATTAGAGGCAATAATTTGCCAAAAGATTATGGAAATAAAAAAATCAGGAATTGAATGTTTGGCATGTGAAATATTCCAAATAGTATAAAAAAACTATCTTCTCTTTTTTTAAAAAAACCTGGAGTATATACTTTTTCCATAGCATATAACAAGTGCTTGATAGATGTTAGCTCTCAAAATTATTATTATTATTATTATTATTGTTTTATTTTTTTAGGCAAGGCAACCCTTGGTTGACCTCACAGATTGCAAAGACCTTGTCAGTTTACAAGCCCTTATTTATTTTTTTATGCTTATAGCTCCTGGTCTTCATAGGTGGTCTCCCATCCAAGTACTAACCAGGCCCGACCCTGCTTAGCTTCTGAGATCAGATGAGATTGGGCTTGTTCAGGGTAGCATGGCCATAGACTCAAAATAATTATTTTTATCATTATTAATTGCAGTTCTTAGTATATGCTGTGATCTTATGAATTGCTTAAAGTGTCCCTTGTCTGCCTAGAAAAATTCTTCTCGTATTTCAAGGTGCAGCTCAATAGGTGTCGCTTCCTTTGAGAGGTTGTTCCTGTGTCTCTAACTCTGCTCTTTGGATAAGATAGTTCTTCCTCTCTACTCTCTTAGCATTTTGACCATGTTCTCATTATTATTATTTTTCAGTTCCTTGAAATGACTTGATGTTTGTATGACATTGCATTTGAAAATGCTCCTTTGACCAGGCACCAGATCTTGACCATCTCTGCCCTCCATGTTCACTAGGTGCTCAGTAAATGTTTGTTGGTTAAGTTTCAGAGCACATGAGTGAGAAGGCTACGTGGTACAAAAAATAAAAAGGCAGAAAAGTGAAGATGGGGAAAAAATAAATTTGTGACTAAAGAAACTAAAGAAAAAGAAAACACGAAGTCTACTTCTAGTGTTAATCATTTCCATCCAGAATCTTACAGCATTATGGATATATTTGCGGACTTTCAGACATATTGCACTAGTTTAAGAATTGTGTGGGCCCTTCACTTTTCCTTTTCTGGATATTGGTAGTAGAGCAGTTGTAAAAACATTTCCATTGCCTGCTCTGCTTCAGTTCTCACAATATCCTTGTGAAATAGTCAGATTCAGGTATCTATCACTTTTTTATAGAGCAGAGAGGTTAATAGTTTGCTTAGGGTCACACAGCTAAAAGACAGATTACAGACTCAATTGTAAACATCTGACTCCAGATAAAAGGCACTTTCACTGATGTCATAAGCCTCTCCTGAGACTGATTACAAATGTTTTGTCTTCTATTTAAGAAATGTTTACATTCAAAACCTTTGATTAATGTTTAGCTGGCTATAAAATAAATAGATTCAATGATGTCTGTAGTTGAATTTTGTGTAATATACAGTGTATCATTTTTAGTTTTTGCCACCTGAAATTATATGAGAACATTAGAAAATGAGAACTCTGAAAGCTTGGTACAGCATTTTCAGTCAAATATTTCTGTGTTTCTGCAGAATCCTCTTATTAGGGTTTATTGCCATGGCTAAGGATTTTTAGAAATAATTTTTCTCTGAAGTAGGGAACAGTAAAAAGTTGCATAAGTTCATCTTTAGTGTTAGGTTTGTATATACAGGCCAATATTATTCACCTTATCATATTGTATTTATTCAGCTTGTGAAAGGAAACTATCTTTGAAAATATCAGCTTCCCTTAGACTTTTTGCAGATCATTGTTCTCAGAGAGATATTAGATGTCATCTTCCTTTAACAGGTGAGAATCTAGGCTTTCTAGACAGTTATGAGCAGTATTTTGAAACCAAAGCTTCAGTTAACTTAGATCCACAATTGCTGTCAGCTATAATAACTTAGAAGCATAAACTTTATGGCCGAGGTGACTTAAAAGATTGTCCAATGAAATCTCTTTACACAAGAAGAAATTGTGATCTGGAGAGATTAAGATGTTCATCCAGTTTCACATGGCTAATCTATGGTGCAACCAGGACTTGAATCCAGATTACCTTTTTTCTTTTCAATATTCTTTTCTCTACAGTGTGCTAACTCCTTGGTAGATATATCAGTTACCTATTGCTGTGTAGCAAATCACCCCATATGATGGTGGTTTGGGGAAGTTGTGACCACTGCTGTGCAGCTATGCTAGTGATTCTATCACAATGATAAATTTGCATACTACTAAGAAACAACCTCTTCACGAATATGTATAAAGGCTGCTTTTCCAACTATCTGTCTGATCACTAAGTCACCAAGTGATATACGTATAGGATGATGTTGTAAGTAAAATGTATGGTTGTTTAGTTTGAATTCTATTTCACCAAAGAAATGATTCAACATCATTTAGCTAGAACTGCATACGAAATATGTTTATTCAAACATAAAATACCCCAAATCCTACCAGTTTGAAGTTTATTAGAAAAAAAAAAAGACAAATTTAGAGACAAAGACTGTGGATTTTTCCACATCAGCTGCAGCATTTTACCCCCTCTGGTAAAGCAAACATTTAAGATTAGAGGAGTCAACAGTATCTTCTTTTGCATAGATTTCATTACTTTCATAAATGAAAGTGAATATGTAGACTGGAATTTAATGAAGCCAGATATTTGTGCAATAGTTTTGGACTTGTTTGCATCCTGTTTCTCCAGAAATATCTTCAAAAGAAGTAGGATATGAAAAAAAAACCTCATGAAGTTATTACAATAAGGAATTGTTAAAAATAAGAACATGGCTAACCCTGTGAGAATGAGGATAAATGATCTTTAGAGGATTTGAGGAGAGTATTTTACAGCTGAAATGCCAATGTTTTTTACTAGCTATCTTGGTTCAGTCATTAGTCTGAGAAATGAATTTCAAAACATGTTCCAGCATAAATACAAGATGTGGAGCAAGTTATGGATGATGAATCAGAAGAAAAGAAGCTAACTCATTTTGGTATAGCCTGACTTTTGTTGGGCCCAAAAGTTGCAATTTCTAATAATGTATATCAAGCTTTTATTACCAATTTTCTGAAGAACTTTGTTGAGAATTAATAAAATATGCCACTGTTTTTTTTGGGGGGAAACAAAAACAAAAACTTTAGTGGCTTAAAATAATCATTTTATTTGCTCTTGTTTCTCTTGATCAGTAATTTTAGCTGAAGTCAGCAGAGTGGCTTTTCTGTGAGTTTCACTTGCGGTTACTCATGTGAATGCAGTAATGTAGAGGCTTAGTGGATCAGATAATCAAAGATGGCCTCACTCACATCTGGCTGTTGACAAGGCTCTCCTCCCTCTTTGTAGCCTCTAATTGCCAAGAAGCCTGACTCAGGCTTCTTTACATGGTATTATTTAGTTTCCAAGGGGGTGACATTGGAAGCTACAAGTCCTTTAAAGGACAGGACATGGAACTTTTATAACGTAATATCTACCACATTTTATTGGTCAAGGTGAGTCTCAAGGCCAGCCCAAATATAAGGAGAGGAGAAATTGACTCTACCTCTTGATGGAGGGCACAGAAAAGTCACATCGCCAAGAGACATGTGCACAGAAATAAGAGGCTTTTATGCCTCCCTCCACATACACTTTTTTTTTTGCAGCATATTTTTAGTGGACATGCCAAATGGTCTTACCATTCTCTTGTATCTGTATTGTATACAAAATAATACTCTAAGGTGCAGAGAATCTAATTTCTGTTTTACTGCAGGTAACCCCTATGGTTACATATCATAGAGACAAGCCTTTTCTGGCTCAAAATATTGGCAATACTGATATTTTAAAGTTTTTTTTTTTTCCCAATGGGATAAGTTGACAATTTTATAAATATATATATTTCTTATTTTGCTCAAGAAGAGGTTGAGGGTAAAACTGGTTCTCTAGTAAGTGTCTATATTTTGGTTTCTGTTAAATGATAATCTGTAATTGAGAAGTGTGCCAACTAGAACTGCCTCAGACTGTTTTCAGCTCTTTTGTTCTCAATATGTAATATTACTTACAAAGAGCATAACTGGCCCTTTCCCAGATAATCAATCATAAACTAAAGAGAAAAAGACGGTTTTTAATGGAATATTGAGAAATGAAGAAATACTTAAATAAGTGGGGTAGGGGAAGGATGGAGAGAGTAACCTTAGTGACTGTAGAGCTGTTGTGTTACAGCTCAAACTTTCTAAGCATTCCTTTGTTATCTAACCTTACACAGTTAGGGATGCCAAAGCAAAAAGCAATGTAGGTGGTTAGGAACAAACATTCAAACCTAATGTGTTTAGGTACTTAATAGACAAAAAAGTTATTTAATTCTTAAAATAATTCTATTAAATAAAGCTATTATACCCATTTCCCAAATTAGAAAACAGGATCGAGGTTAGCAATTTATCCAAATTCATACAGACAGAAAATAACAGATGTAGAATAAAAATACAGAAAAACTTGACTCCAAATTTTTATTATTTTCTTCTATTTAGATAGTCTTTTGATGTGGGGATATCAACATTATTATTCCTAATTTTTCAGCAGTGTCACAAGTAAAGGATGATAAATAAATAGGCACAATAAGCTACAATTATTCAAGAAACACAAAGAAGACAAGCCACATTGTAACTGGTAATTGTTTCACTATATACATTTATCAATAAGTTCATGAAAATATCTCGCACCTCCTTTCAGGGAAAATGAAATTTGGCCAATTCATTTCACTGTTTCAGAGTAACTTCTAGGTGGAATGTGGGTTGGTAATGAACATTAATGGATTATAATTTTGTTATAGTAAATCTTTAACTTGGTTTTTAAAATATTAATTTAGAAGGCTAGGTTCCATGGTGAAGGAACAAACTACCTCAGTAAGAATCGAATCCAATATATATATTTTTTCATATTACATCTCTGAAATCAGAATTTGTCTTATAATAAATAAGAAAATATTTTGTCATATTTTAACTTTTTATGGTCTTTGATTCAAAATAATAAAAATGGCAACAAACTCAAGCAGGTGGTATCACTATTTTCTCTCTTTTATATTTGAAGTAACTGAAACACAAAAATTTATGTAGCTTTTCTAGTGCCACACAGGTAGAAAGTATTAGACCGAGGATTTGAACCAAGGAGGTCTGAACAGCAAGAAAGTCTGAGATAGTGAAACTATGCCTGACTTTAGAGTATAAAACGTAGCAAGTGTAGAAATTTGGAGAATGAACTCATTATGATTGACATATCATTGAAGAAATTTTTCCATACCCTATTTTTTATTTCAACCTTTGTATTTCCAGCTAATTCACTGCGACATTGTTGGCCTTCTCCTTTCTTCTTCTTCACCTTTCTTTCCTCTAATTTTTACTGTCCACCCCTCCACTCTTCAGCTTTCCCTACTACAAAGCTTCAGCTAGCCTCTTAATCAAATCTTATACTCCCTTCTCTTTTATAGTTTCCTTTTCTCTGCCTAGCAAGCCCAACAATAGATGAATCCAACTTTGCAATTTCTCAAACAGAGATAAACACACAACTGGGCAGATCCCCTCCTTTTTGTATGCAAAAGGTAACATTTTAAACATATGTATATGTGCAATATGTTTGTGCATATAGATGTATATGTGTGTATAATCTAAATAGAATATTTTTGGAGAGGAAGAAGGTTCTCTTGGGAGATTCATGCGCATGTACGTGTGTGTGTGTGTGTGTGTGTGTGTGTGTATACGTGCGTGCTGTACATGGAGTTTTTCACTTAAAATATGTTTTGGGGTTCTTACCATGGCTGTATACAGAGACTGTCATCATTTTGTTTGCTCGCTTTTTTAGTAGTTGCATAGCAGGCTGTTGTATGTACTGTGTACCATAGTTTATATTTAACAGTTCTCTTGGTCTGTATCCAATTTTTTGCTATTATAAGCAATGCTGCAGTGATATCCTTAGATATTTGCCATTTTTCTTATGTGAAAGGTTGTAAGTCAGTTCCAGAAGTTGGTTAAAAAAAAAAAAAAGTAAAGCATCAGTAATTTTGCTGGATATTTCCAAATTACATTCCAGAAGGCTTATACCACTTTATATTCCCACCAGCAGTTTATGAGAATGCCTATTTTCCCATAACTTTGACAACAGAGTATATTATCACATTTTAGCATTTTTGTCAGTATGGTAAGAAATGATAAGAAATTATCATGTTTGAGAATGTTTGTATTCCCATTACTAAGATTTGTCTATTCACATCCTTTGCCTAATTTTTTATTGCCTCGCTGATCTTTTTCTTCTATATATTGTGAAGCTATATATTTATGAGGGGGACCCATCCTTTGCTTCTGACATCAGCTGCTATCTTTGTCCCCACTTTGTCTTTTGTTTGACATTTATTTTTAGTGCTTTTAAAAAAATGTAGTATAACCTACTACTCCATTTTTCTTTGTTTCTAGATTTTCGAGTCAGAATTAGGGAGAACTTACTCCTCCAAGATTATAAAGAAATTTGTTCATATTTTCTTCTGATACTTTTATGATTCTACCTATATATTTATACCTTTGATCCATTTAGAGTTTATCTAGTTAGAGTCAAAATTTGTCTTTTGATGTTTATCCCTTTATTATAGTAGCATTTATTTAAAATTTAATCCTATCTCATTGATTTGAGCTGCAGCCTTATAATAAATTGACATTTCTATTTAGATCTACTTTTGTACTTTTTCTTTGTTGTTTCATTCATCTGTCTCTTTATTCATGTGCCAATATTTTACCGTTTTAGTTTTGTTAGAGCTGTCTGTTGGGTACTTGAAATGTGGTTAATGTGAAATAAGATGTGCTATAATATAAAAATACACATTGGATTTTAAAGACTTTAAATGAAGAATTAAAATATTCCCTTAATTTTTATATTGAGTACATGTTGAAATGACAATATTTTGGATCTATTGGTGTGAATAAAATATATTTTAAAATTCATTTTAGCTGCTTCTTTTTGCTTTTTAAGTTGTGGATACCAAATGTGTTTAAGTTTTATGTGTGGCTTTTGTTGTATTTCTGTGGGCACTGCTTTTGAGTATGTTTCAGCATGATGTATTCAATGTTGTAAAAGACAGTTAAATGGAGTCTTAGCACTGAAAAGCTTTAATTTTGTGTAAGAAATCTGCTTTGCTCCTTGAGAATTGGGAATTTTCCTGTCATGCTCTCACTGTCCTTCAAATCTTTAGCATGTTGCTTCTGCTTTGTAGAATGCCCTTACATATTACAGGCAGACCTCAGAGATATTGTGGATTTGCTCCAAACCACCCCAATAAGGTATCACAATAAAGTGAGTCATAATCTTTTTCCTGGTGGAAGGTCTTGCCTTCAATTTGTAAAAAACACATCTGTGAAGTACAATAAAGTACACAAAAATGAGATATGACTGTGCTATTATATATGTTATTAAATCATATACCATATATTATATGTATATATATAGTACGTATATGTTTAAACATCTGACCATCTCCTACTCAGTTATGACTCAGATATATACCCTCATCTCCTCTGCTGGGTCCACTGTCCTAGCTATACCTCAATGATTGTTTTTTCTTTTCTCCAACTCAGTTCTAAGCTTCTTGTGAGAGTCAGGCCAGAACATTGCCTGAGTCATACTTGTGAACCCAGTGCCTAGAACAACACATGCATAAATTAAACACTCTAATGTGTGCAGAATGAATTAGCGATGAGGAGCTTTGAGACCGAATGAGTTCTCCACGAGAAGAAACGCTAAGGGGAAAAGAATGACTTTTAGGAAGCATTTGCAGGTAGATAAAGCTAGAGAAAGAGGGGCAATGAAAAGTAACCTTAAATGAGAATTCCATAAGGCAGGAAGACAGCTGGGCTCATTCTTGTTCTAAATTAAAGTGAAGTGCAGTTAAAGAGGTGAGGAATGAGCAAACAGTGCTTAGTTTGAATGGAAACTCAGTGATAAGAAGCCTTGAGAATGGTTGCATTCTCCAGGTAAATAAGAAGGTAAAGAAGGGAAGAAGTGTGGTAGGCTGCTACACTCCTTTAATGAATATGAAAATATGACTACCTTATCCAGTGTTAAATATATTAACGAAAAGGTGCAGTGCTGCTTAATATCACTTGCTTTCTTCATCTAGAATAAAATGCAAGTGAACATGTGAAAATTTGTGAGAGGGAATATATTAATAGATTAAGATAGTTAGAAAGAGCAAGTAAAATGATTTTTGCTTTCTAAATGAGGAAAATTCATGCATATTTGGAGACACAAGAGGAGCCTATGGAGAAGAAAAAATTGAAGATGTAAGAGGAAAAAAAGGATGAATGTTCTCTCCAGATCCCTCAGCAGGGGAAAAGAAGATTGTGAGCCCAGGTAGAGGAGAGGGCTTTTGAGATGGGGAAAAACATCGTTTTCTCTAGGACCTTATTTATACTAGATGTTTCATGGAGCAGTGGTACTCAGGTAGTCTTTATGTAGTTATTACTTAAACTCTTTCTCCATTTTGTCACCACTACTCTTTTCCATTATTATTTGAGACATAGAATACGAAGATAGTCAGGTTTGGTGGTATTTGACCATAATCAATTTTTGTCTAGGGTTTTTATGTTTGTTGCATGTATGTGTCTTCAAAAGCTAAGTTCTGGGAATATAGCACTATACTTAATTTTATCCGATTAAATCAGTATGAAATCAGTACTGATTTCAAACATGTTTAAATATTTGATTTTTTTAATTCTCTACCAATGATTAATAACTCTAAAACATTTACTGATTGAATTAATACTCTGTAGTTTATCCCTATATTTCATAGAATACAGAGTGAGATAGCATATTTGCCTGAAAAATATATATTTATGTCACATAAGTTTTTTTAATCACCATCTACACTTTACTATATTTTGAACAGAGATATATGTACAAAATCTTAGATTTACAATAGATATCATTAATCGCCACATAACTAGGTGTTTTTTTGTTAGTTTAGAAAACTTTAGACTTAAAAAAACAGCAACTGATGCTCTATTTTATGTTCTTGGAAATATTACACTTTCTAGAGGATTCTATTAAAGGCTGAAGAAAATGATGCCAAATTAAAGATAGTTTAAATGATAGCATGAAAGTAAAAAAACTGGTTTGATATGAAAGGAAATTATTATGTAATATTGTACTTATCCATTGAAGATTTTTATATTGTGTAACCTATAATTTATTTTAAGGTTATTGTCAGTTTACTTCAAACCAACATCTACTGTACATTTTCTGTAAAAATATGTGCAATGAAATGGCATGGTTATATTTACATTATGATTTCAATATGTATTTTTTCTTTAAAAATTAAAGGCTATCATAAGATTATTTTTATTCAAAAGAATGTTATCCCAATCTAAACATATTTATACCAGACTTGAAAATATTTGTTATTTTCTTAATATATGTCTAGAAGTTATATGAACAAATCACTGAAATCAAATAAAAAGGAGATAGTCACTCATAATTCTTCTAGCCAAAAATGTAATTATTTTAATTTCTTAATCACTTGTAATCATGATATAGGTGTACATTTTAACAATATATCAGAATACTTTCTCTTGTTGTTACATAGTATTTATGGTGATCATTTTAATGGATCCATAATACTTAATCAAGTTAATATTTTATTTATTTAAATACTCCATAACTGTAGGAACATTAGGTTGTCCTAACAATAAATATTGTTGAAACACACTTTGTAACCAACATTTTTTCTTTCTTTTAACTTTAGATTCACCAGGCCTAGGTTTAAATTTAGTCATTCCTACTTACTAACAGTGAATTTTTTGGGAAATTATATAACTTTACTAAGTTTTAGTGTCCTCATTTGTAGAATAGGGTTACTATTCATTACTCTGTGTGAGAATTGAATTCCAAAAATTTACATTCGTTCCACATATATTTAGTGTACCCATATTCCATGGCAGGTACTGTTCCGGATTCTATATAAACCACATTGGAGAAAACAAGATCTGCTATCTTATCATATTGCTTACATGGGGGAAACATACAATAATGTGTGTGTGTGTGTGTGAGAAAGAGAGAGAAAAAACGAAGTAGTGTAAAAGAGAGTGCACTCTAGGGTGGGAGTAACTATTTTTATAGAGTGGTGTTTCAAAGTGTCGGAGAAGATAATATTTGGGCAGAGAACTGCAGAAAGTTATGAAGCAAGCCATCTGACCATCTGGATGGGTGGAGTGGGGGTGGAGTGGAGTGAAGGATAATATTGAAGACAGAGAAAACAGCAAGCAAAGAGTCCTAAGGTTGCATTTGTGGAGGAGAAAAAAGGCTAATGAGGCAGACACAAAGTAACTGAGAAAGGAATAGGAGATACAGTCAGAGCTAAATGAGGGTGAAGTGTTGCCCATGATTTAGAGCCTTGTAGGCCATTGGAAGGATTTGGCTTCTTCTCTGAGTGAAATGGTAGTTATTGAAGAGATTTGAGCAGAGGGGAGACACAACTTGAGAATATATTCCAAGTTGGCAGTGATGGAAGCAGGGAGACCATTCAGAAGGCTACTGTAGAAACCAGGCCAGAAATGGTAGTAGTTTAAAGTGAGGTGATACAAAGAAGTGGAGAAAAGTGGTTCAAACTTATTTGAAAAATAGGGCTGACAGGATTTGATGACAGATAGTTTGTAGGATATCAGAGAGGGAGGAGTTGAAGATGATCTTGATAGTTTTTCCCTATGCAGTTGAAAAAATGGCATTATCACTTCATGATATATGTAAAGTTTGGCTGTGGAAGGAAAATCAGAAATTGATTTTGGACATGTTATATTTGAAATATATATTAGATACTATTCTGAGGTATTCAATAGACTGATGGATACATGAGTCTAGAATTCAGGAGGAAAGTCCTAGCTAGAGAATTAAACTCAAAAGTTGTCAATATATAGATGGTTTTCCAATCCATAGCCTGAATGCTCAGTTAGAGATTGGTGAGTTTAGGAAGGAAAATAATTCTGAAGGCTGAGCTGTGGATCATGCCAGTATTTAGAGACTGGGCCATAGAAAGAAATCAGCAAATGAGAAAGAGAGTCATTAATGAATGACTGAGGAGAACCAAGACAGAATTGTCTTCTGGAAGTCTAGTGAAGAAAGTTTTTCAGTAAGGATGGAATGACTTAGAGTAATGCAAAAATGAAAAACTGTTCCTCATCTGTTGTATTGGATGGCAGCTATAATATCTATAAAAATTACAAATGTGTTTATCTTTTAACCCAGTACCCACATTTCCAGGAACTTATACTTTATGTATAAAATGCACTAATATGGAATTACGTGTGAATAGCTAACACAGAATTATGTATGAATAATTATCTATAATAAAGGGAAGAAATAGGAATATAATCTGCAGTTATTATATATGCACAAAGAAACATTAGAAATATACATAAGAAAATAGTGAAAGTGTTTCTTATATAGTGGATAGCTATAGAGTGAAATGGACAGGAATAGTGGTGGTAGTGTTTTAAATATTTACTTGAAAATCATTTTGATATTTGAATCAAATTTTTAAAAAGGGAGGAGGAAGGAGAGATCAGCTGTTGCAAATGCTGCTAATAGGATGCTAACATGAGCTCTGAAATTGACCATCAGGTTTGGTAAAGGATATATTTCAATGAAGACAGTGCGTTCTAGAAGTTGTGTTGAAGAGAGAAGGAGAGATACAGAATTGTAGCTAGAAAGGGATGTAAGAAAAGCATGTTACTAGGTTTGCATAGTGATGAGAATAATAGATTAGAAAGGAAAATATTGATGAGAGAGAGAGGGTCAAGGGGAGAGATGGAGAGAGAGAGAGAGAGAGAGAGAGAAATACTGAGAATTAATTGCTGGTGTGGGGAAAAGACCTAGCAGTGATGGAATTCGTTTTGAATTTCTATTGTCATGCTTAAGACTTATGTCAAGGTATACTCAAGGGAAATGTTTAACACCTTCCTTCATTTCCTTACATCTCTGCCCCTTTAAACTTTTTCTCTATTTTGTGACTGAAGAACAACAAATAGATTAGATCAGAATGTTTAGAGATCTAAACTGGTTGCTTTATGTGAATATCTCATTTAATCCTCAAAACCATCCTGTGAACTACTGCTCCTCCTCCTCCTCCTCCTCCTCTTCTTCCTCCTCCTCCTCCTCTTCCTCCTCTTCTTCTTCTTGTTATTATTCCCATTTTACCGATAAGGAAACTGATATTCAGGTTAACTTGTCCATGCTTTTACAATGGATAATAGCACATTTGAGATTCAAATATCAGCTCTTTCTGAATTTAGAGTATTTTTTTGTCTTTGTGTTGTAATCCTTCTACAGGTATTCTGAAAAGTCTTCAAACAACTGGCATATTACTTCAAGCAGTTATAAATTTTCTTCTATTTGTTCACTTAACAAATATTTATTGAACACCTATCTTACCTAAGGTATGGAAATGAAGGGATGAATGAGATGGGTATGAATTCTGGCCTCGTGATGCCTATAGTCTTTTGAAGGAGAGAGAGTCAGCAAATTACAACAATGACAAGAGGTGTTACAATAAGCAAAGTGCTGTCTACAACTAGAAACAAAGTTCTGTTCTGAGGGAATAAGCTATAATGAAAAATGCTGTGGGCCATCAATAGGATAAACTATTCTATTTTTATTCACATAAATTATTTATTCCAAATAATTATAAATAATAATAAATTATTATTGAAAGCAATTTGTCAAAGATCACAGAATAAAGTATCCTCCAAGTATCTTATCTATTCAGGCTTAAAAAAGTCAATATTTCATGATACTAAGTATATAACGAAAATGTATTTAGAGTATTTTACCATTTTATTCATTTAACTCTTAACATTCTTAAATGAATAAAATTCATTTTATTTTATTTTAAAATTCATTTACCATTTTATTCATTTAACTCTTAACATTCTTAAATTCAATCATGGTTTTAGAAAACTTGAAAATAAAATACAAACTTTTTAAAGTTTTCTTTGATGATTTCTTAAAAGTTTCATAAAACAATTGTAAATATTATCTTTAATTTTAAAACCATGTTCTTTAGTCCTCTAGAAGAAACAGTGTGGGAATAAATAGTAAACGTGTAAATATAGTAAGTCCAAATCTGTAAAATAGTACATTCAAAATACAATATAATTTTGACCTTATTGATAAGAATCGACATAAACAATAGAGCAAACAAAGTAAAAATCACAATACCAGTATGCAGGAGATACGAAGAGAGACACAGGACTAAATGAGACAGTAAAAAAGACAAGTACATGGCATAACAACCTCAAATTTTTGAAACAGGTTGTCATCACTTGTAGAAAGTTGTCAGCATTCTTGTATTTCTGATTCTGTATTAGTTTCAGAGTCATGAAAACTATAAAGAATAATATAAGGTTTACTTTTTAAGAATTTATCCTTCTGAAGATATGAGATACAATAACCTAATATTTTTCTTTTACATTTTAGTCAGAAACTGGAAGACTGTTCTCTGAGTTAGATTTGATGTGGATGCTACTGTGCAGTTTTACTAAAATGCCCAGATACTGTGATATCATGTGTTCATCTGTTAGTTCAGGAAGAGCAAGAGAAACACCTGGGCATTGTCCACATATGGAAAGTAGACCTAACTTCATTCACTTTCTGCCTCCTTGCAATCTGGAATCTATTTGCTTAAAAATTCTCCAGTGGTTTGCTTTCATTCACAGGGTAAAGGATCCACCCAAGAAGATGTACAAAACGGGTCTTCTCACCTGATCCTTACCATCTCCCAGACTTCTCTCCTGTCCTAGTTATTTTCTAAATTTTCCATTCCCAGAAAATCCATCCTGTTTCTCACTATTCCCCATTAATGCAATGCCTAAAATGCCATCCTGCTTGCTCTTTGCCTGACAAACCCTTACTTACTTGTCAAGACTCAGGTCAAATTGTCACCTCTTCTGGGATTGTTTCCCTGACCCCCCCAAGTAGAGTTAATCACCTCTGCTTCTTTGCTCCCAACATATATTTCTTTGGTTTCTGTTAGTGATTTACTTGTTTAAATATCTAGTGCCATTCCTAGACTGATAGTCTTGGGAAGGCAGATTCCAGTCATCTTAATATCACTGCCCAGAGCCTAGTCTGTACTTGTTTTTAAAAAGATATGTTTAATAAGTCCTTTGAGGTACAGTGTGGTGAAGGTGAATATCAGAGAATAAAAAGTAGGTTCCTATGGCAGCTAGCTTTGGACCTGTTTCATGGGGATTTGTGGCTACTGGTGTAGTGGGTAGAAGAGACAGATCATTGAAAATAAGCTGGGGGACAAAAGGACAAACAGAATTGGACAAATTTGGAAAGAACTGTATGTTATATATTTTCAGTATTTATTTCTCAAGGGCACTGCTTCAAGAGTGTTTCATTGGAGTGTGGTTTTAATAAAGTCTAGAGCCATTTGCTTGTCCTCAAGATGTTCCTTGTGACTCCAAGGCTGTATCTAAATTAAAGCTAATGACCAGAGATATTTTTCTCTGTCTAGTAGGAAAGAACCATTAGCAAATTTATGAATTAGAGTCTGTTTGTGTTATTGAGAAGAATCACCATGTATTCCCTTAAGCAATTCCCTCTGTTTTAAAAAGTAAGTATAACTGATATATTCAATGACAAGACTCATGGGATGTAATCAAAAACAACTTTATTTTGTCTCCCACTATTCTAATAATATTATTCAGTGGGGAGAAGTTCTTCCTCTGACCCTGGATAAAACTCTTGCAGTCCAAAGATTTTCTACTCACTCTTCAGTAGTAAAAAGCCCTGAAGCCACTTTAAGTCACAAACACAGTCTCCACTGAATTATTAGAAACACTCACGGCCCCTGTAATAAGCAAAGCTTCCAACTTCATTCACAGTTAGAGGAACTTCTATCCTCACCAATGACTGGTTGCAGACCAGCACTTTGACTTCCTTTTTTACCTTCTCCTCCCTCACCGGTTGTTATATTTGATGCTGCCAGAGCCTGGAAGGGAGGTAGGAAAAGGGCCAAGATGGGTTTATTTAGCTGATACTGCTGTACGGTGTCTTTGGGGTTTAAATCTGGTTCTTCCTCTCATGGGCTGTTAACATCATTCAAAGAACCCCATTGGGAGCCTGCTGTTACACTTCCTAAGGTGTGGATGATTTGAGACTTAGATGAAGCATTCTCTTCTGCCTGGCTGTTCCCTTATCAGCCCTTCATGGGTCTTCCCCAGTTGGGGTTAGATGTGTGTCAGATAATTAACCTCTGTGCCTCCCAAACTCCAGGTGACCAATAGCAGAGCATACATTTTAGCACCTCTCTTAAGTTCCAGCTGAGGGGAATGTATCTTCTCCCCTTCCCACTCACAGCGCAGTGATGACTGTTTCCAAAGAATGGCCCTCCACATAAATCCTCTTTCAGTCTTCAAAAACTTGGCCATATTACATTCTTGGTGGGGATGAGGGTTTTCAAGAGTCCTGTAACCACTTTTCAACCACTCCTTTTAAATTCTGCGTGTGGCCTGGAAGCTCCTTTGGAATGCATTCTTTATGGTGTCTTGGTGTCTAATGTGGAGCTTCCAAGTTAGCAAAACAGTAATAAGTAGAAATTTGAATGTATTTTCCTTCACCAATAGACATTACTGACTCTTACATATGAGTTTAGGATTAATGATCTACAGAGAGGCCCCTAAGTAACAAATGAATTAATTGTTCATTATGCCCATGATGTAGATCTTGTCTTGATATACTCAGGGCCTAGTGATTAAGGAGGTGAACAAGTGAATCTGATTAATTGTTCTTCACCAATTCTCTAGCTAGTAAATAGATTGGATCCCAAGATATAGTATATGTGTTTATTTGGACTGGGAAGATATTTTCTCATAGAAAGAGCATGGTAAGCTCACAATAATTGTCTGATGAATGAATTAAACAATGGTCAGGTATGTAGGCTAGCCCTAGAGGAACTCAGTTATGTCCTTTAATGTACCAGCCTGTAATCTGAATGCTAAGAAAAGAGGAACATATATGGTATTGGTAGGAGAAGGGAAGTTTTCTTCTCTTTCTTTCTTAGACCGAGTTGTACAAAGTGCTTAAATAATTAATTTGTCTTTGGTATCCTTTCATCTCCTTTTTTTGTACCTTCTCTTGTCTATTTAGGCTCAGACACCTATTTACTCTGTATTCTAATATTCTCTGAATCCCGAGCCAAGCCTTTCATTCAATTTTTTACATTCCTAATTCACTTCCCCTTTTCATAACCATAGTTCACATCAGTACAACTCATTGATTTAAGCTGGAGATAGCAGAGAGTGTTTTGTTGAACTAATTCACACCAACGTTTAAATGGCTGGAAACTACTTTATTCCTGCCAGAGATTCACTTTTTGCATGTTTAAAAAAGAGATTTATTATTTTAAATTAACCTGTGAAGGAATAAGTGTACCTTGCATAGGGCCCGGCATATATTAAACTTTCATTATTATTTAATGAATAAATGAATGAATGTTGGGCTTTCTGTCAGTATAAAAAAACTGAATATTTTGTACAATTTAGGGAAGATATTTTGAGTCAGAGGTGGCATCTTTTTTAGACATTCAACTCTACTTTCAGGGTCAACTCCTTGGACTATTTTGCTTTTCAAAGTTCTGAAGGTTAAACTCCTTAGAGTGTTTAAAAAACTAAACATTTTCATAACTCATACCTAGAAGTAGCAAAAAAGGCATTGGGGAGTTGGGATTGGGTCAGGAAATGTAATGGCTAAGGCACTTGTTAGTCCAGATTTGTAAACTGAAGAGCTCTGAACTGAAATACAATATGGGCAGAGGGTAAAAATTGAGTTTTACTGCAGGCTTATTTAGCTTTTTGATCTAGATTATCTGGATCCCTCTATCAAATCCATGTAACATGAACTCCTTAGTTTCTTTTATAGCTGTTTGCTTCTCTAAATAAACCAAATTGTGCCAAGGGCTGGGCCCAAAGAGGAAAAGGAAAAAAAAAAGGAACTTACTTTGGGTCTGTCAGCAGTCACAGTCACTATTTGGAGGGAAGGCTAAAGAACTTGCTTGAGCTACAGTCTAGGTTGTGGGTCAGGGCTGGTGCTTTTGAATTGCTTTTTTCAGCGCAGGCACCAAGTAATTTGGTCTGAAAAACTATGACCAAAACAGTATTGAATAATGCATACTAATAAGGTACCTTTAATTACAATATATTCAATACTAGGTAAAACACTATCATAAGAAGGAAGTGAGTATAACTAAACCAGACTCTTTTCCAAATAAATACTCATGTAAAACATCAGGAGGAAAATGGCCTGACAAACTCAGTATATGTTTTACACTAGTCGAATAAGGCTATGGGGTTAAAATAAAGGAGGTGGGGGTACAAATATACAACTAGTCAGAGGCTAATTGGACTTCCCAAAAAATAGAGCTGGGACCCTGCTGGTTGTTTACGAGCAATGAATTCTGAGCCCTGACAATTGCACATTGAAGAAGATTCTCCACACACTTAAGGAGGTCATGGTGCCTTTTAATGCAACTGCAGGAGTATTGCTGAAAACACTGCACAGATCGTAATCTTCAAGCCTCGGATAGGAGCCAGAGTCAGTTTTGCAATGCTGCCTGCAGAAAGAAAGATCTCATTTGTGAAAATAACCACTCTGTTTTCATATTGCCAGACATCCGCTCTTGGCTAAGAACAACATGAAAGGGAATTTGTTTTTTGATAGGGTTCTGTCCTTCTGCAAAGGAAGATCTTTTGAAATAATTGACCATCTCAACAGAATGGCCGACGTGTATATCTGCAAATTAATGTAATTGGGGCCTTCTCTTTGGGTTAAAATTGCCACCTATCTCTTGTGGATGCCTAATGGCACACTTGTCCTTTCACTTTACCTCAGGTTCAGCAACCACAAACAAGGTACAAGGTATTTGGGGTTAGAAAAATTCAACATGATAGAAGAAAGTAGGATAATTGAAATTCAGTGGGCATCTATGGTTTTCATTTATCAGGTGTGTCACTGTTTATATCTTTGCAACAATTTTTTAAAGTTGAGGAGACAACACAGATTGGTTAAATAACACACCCAATATTCCTCAGCCTGTTAAGTGGAAATCCAGGATTTAAACCTAGAGCTATCAAACCCCAAAACCCAGGATCTTCCCTCTGGATTACACTAGCTCCTTTAAGGGACTTCCAGACTACAAGAAAGGCAAAACTTATTAACAAAAGGTACTTTTGAAATACTAAGCAGCTATGTGAGGAGTGGAGGAAATGGGGGAAGGGAACAGGGATGAAGTATTCTAGACATTTTATCAAATGGTTCCTCCCCTGAGCACATCTGCTGAGTACACTCTGTTTCAGTGTTTTCTCCTCAGTGGCACTGAAATTTCTTTCAGGACAGGACTTTTAGCTTAATCTTATTTTTCCATATATGTGCCTAGCAAAGTATTGGTAACAAAGGAAAGAGTTGTGTGACACGTGCTGTCCTATTCTGAATGGAACAAAGAGGTCCAAATAGAACTCTGCTTTGTCATGAAGGTAAGCTAATTACCATATATTTCATAGGTATTGCATTATGGTTGCTTTAAAATTCTTAAGCACGTTATGTTGTCTTTCGACTATGCATTGCGGATATACTAAAAAACTAGATATTTGTCTGAGAAGCTCCTTCTTATACTTAAGTAGCCAAGGACCAGAAAACTGTTTTCTTTGGAATAACTTTATAAGGTTTGGTCAATGTAGTTGCCTAATAAATTGCAGGTCATACTACTCAGTCCCCCGTGGGTCCATTGTGATTTCACAGCAGACCCCACACCTCAACAACCTGAGTGATGTTGACATTCTGGCTTTGGAAAGGTAAATACGATTAAGGCTAGGCTATGAAATAAATCTAAGTATTCATTTGAGAATGCTAATCAGATTTGGGGACTGACCCCAAAGTGTTCTCAGTATTGTGTTTTTCTTTTTAAAAAAATCTATAGAATTTTCTTAAAAATGAGAAAAATTGAAACTCTCAAATAAACATAAGGAAGATATTAAATGGCCTGTCTACTGATATTGACTGTAGAATTTAATGAGCCAGTGGAAAGAGCCAGTGGAAAATTAGCATTATGTTCAGTTTTCTTCCTCTTTGACAAACACTAAGCATTTTACTTATTATAAATGGCTTAGAACCAAGTCAAAATTCAAACGGAGCTACAAAACCTATTTGTATAAACTTGAGTTGTATGGGCTAGAGAAAGAGCACTGGACTGCAGGTCAGGAAATGGCCCCAGTTCTGGAACAGTCACACTGCCAGATATAGAGCAAGTTTTTGGCGTTTTGTTTGTTTCAATGACCTCATCTGGAAAATGGGGGAAATAATGCCTGAATCAAAGATAATATGTGCTAGCAGTGAGAAGCATATCTTAACACTATAAAATATTATTATTATTCAGAAATAAAGCTATTAAAATGAAAATCTAAGGTGATGTATCTAAGAGCTAAGCAATAAAATACCTTGATCAGATCAAGGCAGTGTCTTTTATTGACTATAGCAAATTATACAAGCATAAATTGGCTATACCACTTACTGTTCCCTACCATTTCCCAAGGAACATTCCCTTTCATAATCCCCACAAAAATTAAGCTGTAGAAAACTGTTATTGTGACTTTTAACCCTCAGACACTTACTTTGCCATTTCACTACTTTCTTCATTGTCCCTGGTGGTAAATCCACTGGAGATGAAGCACTGGTAACATGCAGGTTTGGCCTTTGGACTTCCAGCAGCAATAATTGCCTAACTGCTTGAATGTCAGTGGTTGGTATTCAAAAGGACTCCAGTAACTGAGATTTACAAGTTTCCTCCTTTGATATTCCATTAAGAATACTGTAGAAGGAAAGTGTGCTTTGGAAATTGTTAGAGAAAACTGTGAGTTAGGTTTCCAGAGCCCTACCACATGCAGCTCTAGGCACAACAAGGCAGCCACGTGCAAGGAAATGAGCAGGAGCGCCGATGTTGAAGACCAGTGTTCAAATCTTAGTTCCTCCACTTACTTGTTAAAATGACTTTGATGTTAAGCAGTTTACCGAATTAGAGCCTTAATTTTCTCATTTTTATAAAAGGAATGATACTGCATTCATTTATTTAACTGCTGTTTATTGAGCACTCGCTATGTGACAATTAGGTACTGGGTTTTGTGAGGCCGATGATGATTTAAGGCATGCTTGTATTGAATTTACAGATAGTGGAGAAGACAGTGAATGAAGAGACACAAGGATAATAAGCCCATTCTCGTGAAATTTAGTGAGGAATCTATGTGGAAGGTCTATGGACTGTGAGAAGTATTGTGTAATTATGAGATTAAAATAATAAAATGGGAATAAGCAGAAAAGAGAGTAGAACAAATATATTTGGAGAATTAGACCTAGAAACATTGATACCAGTGCTATTAATAATAATAATAGCTATCATATTGAATGATTATTATAAACTACATACCATGAAAATAATTTACATATATTACATTCTTTTTTTTTAAATTAAGTTTATTGGAGTAACATTGGTTAATATAATTATATAATCTTCAGGTGTACATTATAATTTGACATCTATATATTGTGTGTTTATCACCCAAAGTCCAGTTTCCTTCAGCTACTATATATTTGAACCCCTTTACCCACTTCACCCTTTCCCACCCCCCTATATTTGAACCCCTTTACCCAGTCAACCTACCCCCTCCTCCCCCATCCCCTACCTTCTGGTAACTATGGTCTATAGCCCATGTCTATGAGTCTCTGTTTGTCCTGTTTCTTTGTTACTTTTAGGTTTATATCTCCTATGTAAGTGATATCGTGATTTTCAACTTTTTCTGTCTGGCTTATTTTGCTTAGCATGATTATCCTGAGGTCCATCCATGTTGTTGCAAATGGCAGTATTTCATCTCTTCTTATGGCTGAGTAATATTCCATTGTATATATGTACCACAACTTCTTTAGCCAATCATCTATCATAGAACACTTCGGTTGCTTCCATGTCCTGGCCACTGTGAATAATGCTGCTATGAACATCGGTGTGCAAATATCTTTTCGGATATGGGTTTGCAAGTCTTTGGGGGTAAATACCCAGTAGAGGGATTGCTGGATCATATGGTAGATCAATTCTTAGTTTTTTGAGGAACCTCCATACTGTTTTCCATAGTGGCTGTACCAATTTGCAGTCCCACCAGCATTGTATGAGGGTTCCTTTTTCTCTGTATCTTCTCCAACATTTGTTACTTGTCCTGTTGATTATAGCTATTCTAACAGGTGTGAGATGGTATCTCATTGTGGTTGTGATTTGCATTTCCCTAATAGCCAGCTATGTTGAGCATCTTTTCATATGTTTGTTGGCCATTTGTATGTCCTCTGTGGAGAAGGGTCTGTTCAGGTCCTCTGCCCATTTTTTGATGGGATCGTTTGTTTTTTTTTTGTTGTTGTTGTTATTGAGTTGTATGAGTTCTTTGTATATTTTGGATATTAGGCCCTTATCAGAGGTATTGCTTGCAAATATATTTTCCCATTCAGATGGTTGTCTCTTTACCTGTTTCTTTTGCTGAGCAGAAGCTTTTTAGTTTGATGTAGTCCCATTCATTTATTTTAGGTTTTACTTCCCTTGCCTTTGAGGTCAAATTCATAAAATCCTCTTTAAGTCCAAGGTCCTTGAGCTTAGTTCTTATGTTTTCTTCTATGAATTTTATTGACTCTGGTCTTATATTCAGGTCTTTAATCCATTTTGAGTTAATTTAGGTGTGTGGTGGTAGATAACAGTCTAGATTCACTCTTTTGCAGGTGGCTTTCCGGTTTTCCCAGCACCATTTATTGAAGAGGCTTTCCTTTCTTCACTGTATGTTTTTGGCTTTTTTTGTCAAAAATTATTTGCCCATGTAAGTATGGGTTTAATTATGGATTCTCGATTCTGTTCTCTGGTCCATGTGTCTGTTTTTCAGCCAGTACCATGCTGTTTTGATTACTGTCACTTTGTAGTACAGTTTGAAGTTGGGCAGAGTGATGACTCCAGCCTCGTTCTTTTTTCTCAAGATAGCTTTGGCAACTTGGGGTCTTTTGTGTTTCCATACAAATCTTATGATTTTTTTGTTCTATTTCTTTAAAAAATGCTGCCTGCATTTTGATGGGGATTGCATTAAATCTGTATAATGCTTTAGGTAATGTGGTCATTTTAACTATGTTGATTCTTCCAATCCAAGAACATGGAATATCTTTCCAATTCTTTGTACCTTCTTCGATTTCTTTTAATAGAGTCTTATAGTTTTTATTATATAGGTCCTTCACATGTTTCATTAAATTTATTCCTAGGTATTTTATTTTTCTTGCAATCATGAAAGGAATTATTTTTTCCACTTCTTTTTCTGACACTTCATTGTTAGAGTATAGGAACGCTGTGGATTTTTGAATGTTGATTTTGTATCCAGAAACTTTACTGTATTTGCTTATTGTTCCTAGTAAGTGTTCTTGTGGAGTCTTTAGGGTTTTCTACATAGAGAATCATGTCATCCACAAATAGTGACAGTTTGACTTCTTCGTTTCCTATTTGGATGCCTTTTGTATTTTTCTCTTGCCTGATTGCACTTGCTAGGACCTCCAATGTTATATTGAATAACATTGGCAGTAGTGGACAGCCTTGCCTTGTTCTTTATCTTAGAGGGAAGGTTTTTAGTTTTTCACCATTAAGTATAATGTTGACTGACCATTATTATGTTAAGGTACTTTTCTTCTATACCGATTTTGTTAAGTGCTTTGATCATAAATGGGTGCTGTTATTTTGTCAAAGGCTTTTTCTACATCTATTGATATGATCATACGCTTCTTATTTTTTAATTCATTTATGCGGTGTATCACATTAATCAATTTGCATATGTTGAACCATCCTTGTGCCCCTGGGATGAAGCTCACTCGATCATGGTGTATAATCTTTTTAATATGTTGCTGTATTCAGTTCGCTAGTATCTTATTTAGGATATTTGCATCTGTGTTCATGAGAGATATTGGTCTGTAGTTTTCTTTTTTAGTGTTATCCTTACCAAGTTTTGGTATCAGAGTAATATTGGCCTCATAAAATGAGTTGTTAAGTATTGCCTCCTCTTCGATTTTTTGGAAGAGTTTGAGGAAAATAGGTATTAAATCTTTGAATGTTTGGTAGAATTCATTGGTGAAGCCATCTGTGTCCTGGACTTTTACTTTTTGGTAGGTTTTTGATGATTGTTTCAATTTCCATACTGCTGATCAGTCTATTTCAATTTTCCAGATCTTCTTGATTCAGTCTAGGAAGATTGTATTTTTCTAAGTACTGGTCCATATCTTCTAGGTTATTGTATGTGGTGTAGTATACTTTTGCATAGTATTCCTGTATAATCATTTGTATTTCTGCAATATCAGTTGTAATTTCCCCCCTTTCATCCCTGATTTTGTTTATTTGTGCCTCCTGGAGGTAGCATATGGTTGGGTTTTCTTTTTTGATCCAATCTGCAACTCTGTACCTTTTTATTGGTGAGTTCAGTCCATTTACATTTAGAATGATTACTGAAAGATGAGGTCTTCTTATAGCCATTTTATCTTTTGCTTTCTGGTAGCTCGGTGTTTCCATTGCTTCCTTGTCCTCATGTTTCTGTTTCTTTATTTTGGATGGCTTTCATGGGTTTTGCCTCTGGTTCTTCTTGTTTTATGTTATATACTTCAGTTCTGAATCTTTGGTGTGTGGTTATCATTTTGAATATGCAAAGGATAGTTATATATATATATATATATATATATATATATATATATATATATATACAGTCGTCCATTTTCTTCTGTACGTGCCTTATCTCTATTACCCTTTGCGTATTTAGATCTTTGAATCCTCCCCTTTTCAGTCATTGTTATCTCAGTTTGTCCCTATGTATACTGAATGTTCATTATCATCTTTTTATAACAAATCACTTCTTGTTATTTAAGCTTATAATGCCCTGTTCTTAGTAAGGATTGAACTCCTCTGCTTTATTTGCCTGATAGTCACTTTACTCCTAATTATGTCTTTTTTTGTTGTTATTTTGTTTTCGGTAAGCTGACCCCTTTCAGTATTTCCTGTAGTGCAGGCCTCGTAGTGGAGAATTCCCTCAATTTCTGTATGTCTGGAAAGGTCTTAATTTCTCCTTCATATCTAAAGGAGAGCTTAGCTGGATACATTATTCTAGGCTGCTAGTTCCTTTCACTTAATAGTTTAAATATTTGATTCCATTCCTTTTTGGTTTGTAAGGTTTGTTCTGAGAAGTACGATGATAATCTAATGGGTTTTCCTTTATAAGTTACCGTTTTCTTCTCCCTAGCTGCCTTGAGAATTCTATCTCTGTCGTTGATTTTTGATAACTTTAATACAATGTGTCTTGGTGAAGGCCTTTTTGGGTTGAGATCATTGGGTGTTCTGTTGACTTCTTGAATTCCAAGTTCCAGCTCATTCTTTAGATTTGGGAAATTCTCATTCACTATTTGTCTGAAAATGCTTTCTAGTCCCTGCTCCTTTTCCTCGCCTTCGATAATGCCCATTATTCTTATGTTTCCTCTCCTGATGGTATCTTTTTCTTTTTTGTATTTCTCTTTCATTATTTTTCATTCTTCAGTTGATTTCTTTTTCCTTCTGATTTATTTCTAGATCTCTGTCTTTGATATCACTGACCCTCTCCTCCATTTGCTCGACTCTGTTTCCCAAGCTTGCGATTTCATTTTTCAACTCTTGCAGTGTGTTTTTTATCTCCAGAAGATCTATTCTTTTCTTTTGGAGGGTTTCAGTCTCCTCGCTCTGCTCATCTAGTTGTTTTTTTAATTCCTGAAATTTTTGATATGACTCATGTTGGAACTCACTGAGTTTTTTCAGAAGTACCATCCTGAAGTCCTTGTCATTTACATTGCATATTTCTATGTCTATAATCTTATTTTCTGGAGATTTTTCTCTTTCTTTGAGAGATGTCTTATCACTTTGGTTGTTCATGGTGTTTCATGGACTATTTTTCTGCCTGGGCATTAATTAAAGTGAAGTCTGAAAGGTTTGTAGCCTGTTGCAAAGAAGATGCTTTTCTTTTGGTTTCCAGTAGGTAGCTTCTAAGCCTCTTCGATCCCTGCTTCATATAAAGCCTTAAAAATGCCTTTTAAAAATTTTTTCTTGTAGATATTTAATCATACTCACTACCCTCAGTTTCAGTCCCTGTCAGTGTCAGCAACTGTCTCAGCAGCTTTTGCTCAGATTCTTCTGGGAATCCTGGGTGATCGGTCTTGGAGGGTAGGGGTGAAGGGGCCCTCTGGATTGGGAGTTAGGGGCTGTGGCTCAGCCTCAGTTTTGCAACCATGGGTGGTAAAAATCAACTGTCGTTTCTCTGCTGTCCCGTCTCGCTTCTCTGCTTTCTGTCCTAATGACTGAACACAGCTGCGTGGAGCTCACAGCACTTTCAGGCAGGGCTGTTCAGGGGAGTGGCTGCAGCTTCTCCCCTCCCCCTCCTCCTGCAGGGAGCTCCGGCTAGGAGAGGCAGCTTCTTTATTTCTCCCAGCCCACCACCTGACACCCGGGATTCTGACCTGTGGTAGCTCTTATGTGCAGATCCCACGCTCAGACGTGCTGGTGTGCAGTTTGGGTGTTTTTTGTTGAGTTTTAGGTGTACAGTTTATTGTTTCAAGGGGAGAGATCTGGGGATGTCTCTCACTCTGCCATGTTTCCGCAAAGTCTACATATATTACATTCATTTTATCCACTTTACACACCGATGAGGTGGTTAATATTACCTTTTTTTTAAAGAGAAGAAAATGGAATTTCCAAGAGGTTAACTGACTTTCCCAAGTCTCAGAGCTAATGAGTGATGGAATTAGAAATCTTATCCCAGGTTTTTTACTGTTAAACATTTATGCTATTAACCACCATGACAAAAACAAAATTCTAAGTTTTATGGAAATGTTACCTAAATATCCATACCTCTCTCCACATACCTTTACTACACATATAAAGAAGCTTCTACAATTTAGGAATTGTGGCCCATGGAGATTTTCATATTGTAATATAAATATCTGATCCTCTTTTGGGGTTTCCAACTTCCACAGCACAAAGTTCTTAACTAATATATTTTTTTGACAAATAAAATAAAGCAAGTGTGGTGTTCTACCTAGAAATCTTTAAATTATCTCTAGACTTTCAGCCACAATTTACAAGTGACAGGCAACATATTTCATTATCTTTATGTTTGAAATAACTTTCAAAGATAGTGGAGAGGGGTGTTTGACATTATTATAATCAATTCTGTCAGAAATATTGGATTTGCTTGATTTTGTGAACACAATCATTTTTCATTGTTATTCTGAATTTTCTCAGATGTTTTACAAGAGGCTAACATAAATAGTAAAATCTGTTTCGGTAAGACATCTGTTTAAAAAATAATGAGGAGGTGCTCTTCTGAGGAGAGGCACTGTGTAAGCTGTGATGGCCTCTTTTCATAGCTAAAAGGCAAATTCCCAAGTGTCCTCTGACTAACACAAACTCCACTTCCCTCACCCAGAAGAACAACATGAGTTCCTATATACCTGACAGCAGCTGGACTCGGTTGGGTTCAGGAGGAAAGCACAACCTAGTGAGGCACCAAAAAGATTAAGCCTGTGAAGAAGCCAAAGCCCTGACAAGTTTATGAATCAGTCTATATTGGCACTGATTCAAACAGACTTACCCAAATTAGGTGCTTTATTGGGTTGAAAATTTTTGCATTAAGGCTCACTTTTCTGCCTGCTTACTATTATGGATTGGGTCTTTGTCATTGAACGTTAAGGTCGAAGAAGGCGTAGGGTGGCACAACTTGGCTGGCAGCCCTGGATGTCCTGTGTCCAACAATACTTTTGAATAGTATGAGGAAAATGCTACATGTATCTTCTTTTATTTAGATGAGGAGAAACTGCTCTTATATTTGAGCACAATTTAAGATTGGAGCAGAAATATGCATTTTCAGTGAAACTCGTAAAATTTAAAAATCATTATCGTGTGTCTTTAGTTGACTCTTAAACTGTTTATAAATCTTGTCTTATTTATTAGTTTCCTAAATAAGAGATTCATTGGTCTTATATATAGACTCTAAGAGAGTATCTGACAGAGGCCTTTGACATAAATCAGACAAGGCATTATTATCCATTTTTTATAGGCGGGACCTAGATATCTGAGAACCCAAAGATATTATCTGACAGCTCTTGGCTATTAAGTGGCAAAGAGTCCTTAGAATCTAGGTGCTTTTCTTGTAATACCAAAATCTTGCATTTGGAAATATTTTTGTCGTATAACTATAGTAGAGATGAGAACTTTGATTTTGCTTGTTCTAACTAGTCTATCCCCATGAGCTAATTTCTAAGTCTTTTGGTTTATAGTACTATGTTGACATGTAGGTATGTCTGATGTGATTGTGTATTTGTATGAAAATGAGATACAGTCTCATAAGTCTTTAGGGGAGAACTTAAATTAATTTTTTCCCATAAATGTGAAAAATATTTTATTTCTATCCCTCAACTAATTTAATTAATAAATAATATTTTGACATTGTCAAGCATATTTTTGAGGGTTTGAGAGTAAGGCAGCAAAAAAATAGGGCAATGTCTTATTTTTTATTCCAAGGGCCTAGCGAAGCAGCAATACAAGATTACTAAATGTTTTAAAGTTTGAATTATAGAATTCTTCTGAAGAAAAGCAGTTTGATTCCTTTCAAATATACCTTGCTACTAAAATTTAGCTAATATAAGCTGAAATTACCTGGGAAAATGTCTGAAAAGATCTATTTTGATGAATAGCTAAGCATACTTTAGAGTTAGCATGTCAGGCATCAGGATGTAAATGAATACTTCCAAACCACTTGAAAAACATTTGTTCTATAACTTGTTCTCTAAGACTAGGCACAACGTCATTAAGTACAGAATGTTATACAGCTCCATCTTAGGAATGTTGTGATAGTGAAGCAGTCATATCCTGCCCTCAGGGGGTTGGTGAACTGACTGGAGAAGGTAATATTTAAGATACTTGCTTAGAGAACATGCTGTTAACAAGGAATCCTTACCAGTGCCAAATAAGGCTTTGGTCAATAAAGTTTAAAACAAAAGTAATCTAAGAATGCAGGAAAAGAATAATGCAAAGGTGGGGTAGGGAAGCTTCCTAGAGGAGGTGGGATGTAGCTAGACCTTTAAAGATTTGGATTAGCAAAGACAGCAGAAGTTAGACCTATATTGCACAGAGAGGTAGAAGAAGAGGACCAAAAGTACACAAGCATGAAGGCTTCTAGGGGATAACGAGGACCAATAAGTAGGATCAGTATGATTGAAAAATGATTTGACTATCAAAGATAATTCAGCCTTGGTTTTGCTGCCTGATCTGTCACGAATTTGCATCCAGATTGATGAAGTCATAAATGTATGTGGTCTCTAGCCTGTTATAAATTTCCATCTCTGTGTTTATCAGGCATCTTTCTCTCAAGAGCTCCCTTAGAAATTAAGGGAAATAGTACATTGTACAGAGGAAAGAGAACCTGGTCCCTTGTGTATCCCTGCTGCGGTGTAGCACGGTCTGATGACCAAGGGTACAGGATCCTATTTCTAGGATTAGTCAAAAGGATTGAGCACATGTCTGTAGACTTTTGCCTCAATATTATATTTTAGATGGTTCAGTCAGAGCTGTTACATTTGGCAGCATTCCTTGTTAGCATTTGATAAACAATTATTGCCAAATGTTAGCAAGGAAACCTGCCAAATGTTACAGCTCAGATTTAACTGCTGAAAAAAAAAATGCAGTTCGAAAAAGCCTTTTGCTACAGAGCCATTGCCTGGTGTGCCAGTTTTGAAGCTGCAGGGGACCCCAGTTGGGACAAATTGTGAGTCTAAAGGTATAGGGCTTTTTGCCAGCAGTTCTGGGTTCCCCTCTGAAGTTATGAATTAGTTGACACCTGTTGGTTTTCAAAGCAATAAGTTTGGGGCAAATTACTTCTGGTGGGCATTTTGCTCCAGGGTTTCTAGTCACACTTAATATTTGTCATATCCTCTTTCATAGCACTTTATGCCAATAGGTAATTATAAAGTGTTAGATCATCCAGTCATATATTCTCTTCTTGCTTATCTGTAGGTGGATTGTCCAGTTTGTTTCAAGGTTCAATGTTCTTTAATAGTAACTTTGAGATTATTCGTAATTTTCATTTCCTCCACAAAATATTTCCCTGTCTTTTCATTCTTATTTTCCATTCTTGGTTTACTAAGAAGAAGAAAAAAAAATACTGCTTTTCTTGGATAGTTCTACCATCATGGTAAATCAAGAGAATATTGTCAACATTGTGCACCTGGATTTCAGTTGGTGGGTACTATGTCAGAGGTGTTCTAGGTACGTGGTTAGGGATAAGCGATAATGAATGGCTGAGTGATGACATAACTAGAAGGCATCTTTGCAGCCCATTAGACAGTTCTTTCAGTGGGAGTTATGATTAACTTTAAAGAAAGGAGCTTTGCCCTTGTCCTTGACCTGAACAATTTTGCCAGAGAATTGTCTTCAGATGGGAAAATTTATTTAATCTGTGGGCGGTTTCAAGATTGGGGGATAACTATAATGTTGGGAGATATTCAAGGTGCATGAAGATAAAAAGGTTAACATTGGGGGTAAAAGAATAACAAATTTTCTTAATAGGAATTAATAGAAAAATTTGCCTTTATGTTAAAAAATTTTTGGCACAGTATGTCACATTTCTATTTTCTTTCCAGGATCTAATCCCGTTTCAATATTGAAGTCATTTTCCTCTAGCCATAAGCTCAAAATGCCCAATACTTACCTTCCTGGGGTATTGTTCCCAAGCGGCTCTAAAGTTGGCATATGACCTTGTGTTGGCCAATCAAATATGCTAGTGCAGGACTTTGACTCCGAAGTTGGTAACTCAGGAAAGAAAGATAGTGAAGAATTCATCCTGCAGGAAATAACTGTATCTGGAACAATAACGGTATCTGGAACATCAATGTTTTCAGTAGGTCCACTGCTGGTGGAAGTGAAAGGATATGCTTTTTATAATGCGTGATAATATTAATTACCATACTGAGTCAATCTCCTAATTATTTATTGAATCTTTTCAGTCTCTCCATCATGACTACCATTTTTTAGTTAATATCTTTATATTCTCCTCTCTGAACTAGTACGAAGGCCTCTTAACTGTCACCTTATATCCTCAGATCTATTCTCTACGTAACTATAACCTATTGAGTCATCTATATAAAACAAAAAATAGTTACCAGACTTTTTCAATTCAGAGGCAAGAGAAGATATAATAGGAAGGTGTTAGTGTTATAAGATGCATAATTACATGGGAGGGGATTAAGAGCATAATATAAAGTAAAAGCCTTGGTTAAATGCAGAAAGGTAAAGATGAAAATGCATGCAAATAATTTTGAAAGTTGAAGAAAGAAAACAAGGACTACTAAAGGCTGTCACATTTACCTGTGAAGTACAAGGCAAGATCATCTGCTAAGATGCTGAATTGGGTCTTGAAGAGATTGGTTTAGAATATTCACTGAGGAAATATTGGCTGGCCAAAGAAAATTAAATAATTACGAGACGGGGGCTCAGTGAAGATTAACAACCACAAAAAGTATTGTAACATCAACTGATATAGTTGTGAAAAGAAAACTCTTTTTTTTGACAATCAGGAGTCAGGAGCATAGAAAGTAAAATTTAGGATTAATTTAGGTTTGGAAATTTATCAGAAGGGTTTGGTTGAAGGGCAGTTTCCCCAAAAAGTTGAAAATGGGGTAAGAATTCCAGTTCTGAAAATGAGGAATAGGTTGTGTAAGAAAGAAAGCAAGTCGGAATATGCTGGACAGAAATTGAAAGAGGTAAAGGAACTTACTTTGAAATGGAAGAACCAGTTACAGTTAGACACTAATATATGGATTCTTACTCTTTCAAAGTTGGAGTAAGACAAAATTGGAAGATGACAAAATTGTAAGGAGTTGATTATTAAAATGGAGTAGAATTTGCTCTAAAACTCTGAGTGGAAGTCTGTATTAGTTCTCGAAAGGCCTAAAAACTCATCTGCTTAAAAGAGAGAAGAGTGGTAGGTTTCACTGGCTACTGTTATTGACTCAATACCATAAGACAGGTAGCCATACCCATAGTGGTTTGCCAATGAGAAGTGTGCTGCCTAAAAAACACAAATCAGCTGGCAGTGAAACTAATGCAAAGAAATAGTTAAAACGTTATAATTATGCCTTAAAGTTCATATAGCTCAAATTCTTACCTAATTGATTCAATTTATAATTTTCCTGACTAGCTTGAATATTGCAAGCTCTCACTTCCCTGATAAGACAGTCCATTCTGTTGTGGAGTTGATCCATTCATTAGTAATTTATTCCCTGAACTGTGTAAACATATAAGCAAAAGTTTGTATACTTGTATTTTCAAAAGACAACTCTTTAATTGTGGAAACATTTTGTGACCCCTGTAATTTTTTCTAGGATAAAAACAAGCCCATTTTCTTCATTTGACCTCTGTAAGATATGGGTTCTAAGTTTTTTAACATCCAGATTGTGAAGGCTTAGTGATTGAGGTATAGACTGGCCTTTCTTGATCAAACCCCACTCTTCATTTTCATCTTAGGGTACCCAAGTGTCATCTCAGTCTCCTCTGAATGCTATGCACCCTGACTGGAATGACCATGCTGTCATTCTTCTCTTTGTGAAATCTTATTCATCACTCAAGATCCAGCTCAAATGTTTACCGTTCTTGTTTCTCAAGGCAGCTTTAGCTACACCTCCTTTGTGCTCTAAGCACTTCTTTTACACTTAATAGCATTTACATTTATCTTTTCCACTAGAGTAAATTTATAAAGGTTAGTGATCTTATTCATCTTTGTATTCCCACTACCTAATATGATTCTTCATGTATAATCCAATAAACATTTTTAAGTACATGTTTATTTTTTCTTTTCCTTTTTTTTTTTTTTTTAAGTGTGATGCCCTAAATTGAACACAATACTCCAGCTGCAAAGTATGGTGGAAATATCACATTACTTGATCTGAACACTTTATGTCTGCTGTGGTGCTTCTTTATTTGTCCTCTTGTTTACTTATATTGTGCTCAGGCACAACTGCATTCCCTGTTCTTCTTCACTAGACTTTGCTATTAAGCCAGATTTCCTCTATTCGCACTTCACAGCAACAGAAACTGACTGGCTAATTTAGTCAGAAAATAAAAGTAGTTGTTGAAAGGTGTTATGTAGCTCACAGATGCAACTGGAAATCTGGAATTCAGAAAACGGGCAAGAGCAGGGAGAGGCCAGGCAGCTAGAAGCACAGCCAAAACCATGGGGAACATCGACATTTAAATGGCAGATGGGAGAAGAGAGCCCAGGAAGGAAAACTGAGAAGGTGCCATCAGAGGGGTGTAAGGAGAACCACAACAGTTTTAAAGCCACAGACACTAAGAGATTAGAGAAGAGAATTCCATAAAGAGGAGGCTGAACAGCGGAGATAATAAGACAGTGATTGTCAAATGCCCATTGATTTGGCAAGTAGACAGTCATTGGTGAGCTTGATAAGAGCGTTTTCAGTAAAATGATGAAGATAGCAGGTAACTTCCAGTGAGGAGTTAAGAGAGTTGGCAGTGTAGCCTAAAAAATCGAGTATTTTGGGTTTAAGTCAGTAAAGAAAGGAGTATGTGACATGGGGAGACTTTTGTTATATGAGAATTTTGAAGAGTATTTTTATAAGCTGTGAGAAAATGCTAGAAAAGAGATTGGAGTGGAGAAGAGAGAAGGGATAATTGATTTAAATATGTTTCTGAGGAGACAGGAGGTGCTGGGAGAAGTCAGAACTGTAGTCATGAAAGTGGGAGGGACACCTCATCATCTGAGGTGTAAGGAAGGCAGATAAAGGTGTGCGACCCTAACAATGAGTTTACTTGTGTAGGAATGAAAAGTTACTGGAAATCACCTTTGACGGTGTTAGTTTTCTAAGTGATGTAGAAGGCAAAGTGATCTACTGAAAGTGGAATAGGACTCCATAGGAGTTTCTTTTTTTCAAGTTTTTTTTTTTGTTGTTGTTATTGTTATTGTTGGCTCTTCTTTTGTTATCCATTCCTTAATCTGTAGTATTTGCCAAAGTTTATACTCTCCCTACGTAACCTAACCTGATGCTACTTGCAGTTGCCTTCATGATAGCACATATCATATCTTAATGTGATTGTTTATAGAGGCCTCCACCTCCACCAATATGTAGTAAACTTAAAGAGAATACCCATGTCTTATTTCCATTCTTGATCTAAAGATGGTCTTTAGAGGAGGGCCCAGTTTCTCTAAGTGGCTACTCTATTCCTGTGACTCATTGAAGCAGTAGAGGGTTGGACACTGCCCTTGCTTTTGCTTAAGCAGGGGCTGTGACCCTTTGTTCCCTGCTTTACCGTTTTTACTCTCATATTAGAGGAATGTATGGTTGGCACACAGGCTGTGTGGGCTGTCTACTGTGACTCGGCAGTTCTGGGATAAAACTAGACATTATTTATGGGCCACAGACTTTGAGAGAAGAGATGCTGGCTTGGTTGTGTTGGCTGTGTCAGGCAATTAGCACACCCTATGTGGATGGAAAGTCGCTATAGGACAGATTTTTTTCTATATCATTAGAGTACTTATTTTAAGTCTTCACAAAAAGGAACTTCACATCTGTGTGTGGCAGCTGACTTGACTCCTTTTATTGATTCTGATGTATGGGTTTTGTGTTTCCTTTCTTGCTTTGTCATCTACCTTAATTCAGAAGGCCATAGGACTGCATCTCTGAAGGCAGTGTCACTATTCAGTGGGTATGCTCCTGGAGGGCTGCCTCACGGTTGGTGCCTGTTCTGATTTCTCGATGCCTGCTATCTATTAAAAATACCAGTCCCGGACTAAAAGAATCTGTAGGAGAGGGACGCTTCCCACATTCTTCTTAAATATTAGTAATAATTTCCACTTAAGGAGTAGCTATTATGTTCCAGGCACTGTCTAGGCATTTATACACATTTGATTTTTTGTAATAACCAAGAAATAGATATATACCATATTTAGCCAATACATACTGAACCTCAGAATGTTCCAGTGAGGTGCATAAAGAAACAATATTAGAAAGTAACAGTGATTCAAATCTGGTTTGTCTGATTCTAAATCCACTCCTTTTCTTCTTACTGAGTGCCATGAATAGCTTTAGAGAAGAAAAGTGGCACTGATGGGCACTAGGGACCCTGAAGGTTATGTAGATGCATGAAAAGGGGCTGTTTTCTCTGTAACTTGTCACCTACCTTCACATTAATGAATATTTGGTATAGAATGGAGACAAATGGAGAATCATAGGCTCATATGTATATTAATTTCTCAGGGCCTCATTGAGCAAGTTGTGGAGGAAGCTCTCTCCTTTTATTTCTCACTTATTCAATTTTGGAGACCCCTAAAATTATGACCAAAGATATTTCTAAAGTCTTTATGCCTTTGGAATTGTTCTACCAAAAGTTTAAAGTCATACAGCATGAATATAGAAAAGAAATAAAAGAGGCAGTAAAAAATACTGAAGTGGAAAAGGAACAAAAGGCGTTTCACCTCAGCCATTTTTTTTTTTTTTTTTATGGAATTGTCCATTAGCTGCCAAGTATCTTCTGAATGTAACAGCTGTGTTCTTCTTGAATATATGCAGAGAAATTTAGGAATCCTGTTATGTTTATACTGAATGACTTGCTTATAGAAGTGCTGATGCAGTGAAAGGTCTGGAGTTTTCTTTAAGTTAACACATTTACTAGAACCCCAGGCTGATGAGGATCAGGAGCTCTAGGTTTTATTCTAAAACCACATGCATTGTGGCTATTGTTGCTGTGACTCCTATTAATTAGGGAGTCATGCATGTGACTAAGGCATTAAGCCATGGAGGCTTTATTAAGAGCCAGATTGCCCGCATTCAGTTTCTACATGTATCTTTCACTAGTTACAGGATCTTGGGCAAGTTCTTGGAATTCACTGTAGCTTGGTTTTGCCATCTGCAAAAATGTTATAAAATACTAATTTAAGTGAGAAGATATATACAGTGTATGTCTCACAGTGTTTGGCATGTTAAGTAGCCCTATGTAAAGGTTATTATTTTTATTACACAAAATGGAATGGTACTCTAGAAATGTGCCTTGCTTACTCAAAAATAAAACTCAGGTACTCCTTTCCATCCTGAACAGGAGAGTTCTAGAAGGAGAATCTCCTAATAGGAAGGAGATGTGTGGTCCATGGATCTAACATTTTACTTTGAGATTCACCTTCCCCTAGGGATTTCTCCCTGAATGAATAACATCATCCCACTGGCCTTACGGGACACTGCTTCCTTGGTAATATTATTTTAAAACCAGTGAGTCGGGGTGGATGAGGATGCTGTTACCTTATTGCCCAAGCTGAGATGAGGCTGCCACTACAATTAGATGTTACTAGAGGCTACTGGCAAAAAGAGGTAAGTGAACATATAGTACCTATTTCTGTGCTGTCAATATGGTAGCCACTAGCTGCATATGGCTACTGAGCATTTGAAATGTGGCTAGTCTGAATTAAAATGTGATGTAAGTGAAAGACACATGGAATTTCAAAGACATAGTATAAAAAAAGAATGTCAAGTGTCTCAGTAACAGTGCTTATATTGATTTCATGTGGAAATTATACTATTTTGGGTTTATTGGGCAAATGGCATTAATAGTGCTGCCTACTCATAGAATTGTAGGATTAAATCAGATGAGATATAAAGAGCACTCAGCCCAGTATGGGACATAGTATGTATTCAGTAAGTGTTAGCTTTTGTTTCTGTGATCTTCCATGCATGAACACAGGCAGTAATCACACTACAAGAACACTTTGCTGTTATTTCTCAATCCTTGCTAATGTGTCCTATGATTTATTTTTCATCTCCATAAAGCTGTCTCAGATTTTCGTGGGAAAAGTATTAAAGTGTCTGAAATCCCCAAAAGACAGTAAAGACACAGTGTGCCAGACCCTCTGCCTGTGCATCAAGCAGCTATGCCCAGACCCTGCTTACTTCTGAGTGTTCTCTCCAAGCAGCATAGAAAATTTTAAGTTCCAGCAGCTAATTAGATTGCTAACTTGGGGACAGAATTTCTCTTCTCTCATTTGGGCAGAGCATATATTTTTCTTTTTAGCATTTCTGATTCTTTGATGGACAGAAATGGGAAGGGATTTGGAGTTCCAAAGGGATGTGTGGTAATTCTCTTTACAGGGCTATGATTGATTTATTATTTCATTGCACAATTTCACTTTATGTTCATTTAGTATACCTGGCTAATATAAATACACATTGTGGTATATAATATATCCCCAATGTATATAAAATCAGAGCTATTATTCCATTCTGGGTTCTGGTGTTAATAAATAAGCTATTCAAGCTTTACTCGGGTAGTTTACAGCATTGCTGCAGTACCTTGATGGAATTACGGCATTATCCATATACAGCTGGGGGCATACGATTCCTTTTATGTAATATAATACCCTATAATATAAGGAGTATCATTAATAAAGTGACAAAATAAAACTTGAATTACCACTACAGGATGTGTTTTATTGAACCAGTAATACATTTTTCGGTCTTTTGTAGTTTCTTTCCTTTGAATTCGTGGTTTACTGCATTCAAACTGCGATATTAACACACCAACTAAGCATACCCTATTGTGTCATAAAGCCATGGTATAAGGTGTCAAAGGGGGAAAAAACAAACATTATTCTAAAACAAACCGGGAATGTTACTGTGATGCTTTAAAAGACGATATGGCTCTCATGAATAAGAAAATTTATCTTCTAACCAAAGCAACATTTCTATTTTTATTTTTGGGAAGGCAAGTGTTCTTTACTCAGAAAACATTTTTATATGAATTCTGTATTTCAAAAATGGAGCTAAATTACAAAGTTATAAATTAGTATTAGCCAAGTTTAGGTAATAAAGGACTGCACAGATTGTTTTGAGAATACTGAACAAGGTTGTAGGCATTTAAAAAGATCTTTGATTCTCTTTTTTTTGGTTACACTTTATATCACTAGGTGATTAGTCCAGGGTAATTCTTGTAAAGACAGCATCTGGGGTTTTCTCTGGATAGCTCGGTCATCCCAAAAGCATAAAGTACTTAGACATTTGATTGTGGTGTCAAGGATATCAGTTATAAAGATAGGTTTTTCTGTAGGTACGGTTAAGCTGAGCACAGATTTCCACAAAGCACAGTGACATATTCAGAAGATGCTGAGAATCTTAAAAATTGGTTTCTAATTCTAGATAGCAGGAAGCCTGTGTGTTCATATGAGGTAGTTGTTGAAAAGATTTAAGATTCCTTGATATCTAGCAGCAGGAAGGATTACATAAGAGTGTAAGAATTGTTAGACTGAAGAAGAGATTCCCTACAGAAGGACCAGAAATGAGGCATAAACCTAGAAAGTTATATAAAGCCTATGATCCCAATGTCCAGAATTGTGTTTTCCTGACCTTTCTGGCTGATAACATCAAATGCAAAAATGTATCCTCAGTCTTTCCTATTACCTCTGGCATTTTTTCAAGCCCAATACCTAATAGTTTGCAAGAGCTATGGGAGTAAGCATGGCTCAGAGCAAAAATATGAATGAGCTCACTGAAGGGTGTGAAGAGAGAAATGAATTATCACAATTTATTTGAGAAACTAAGATTAACATTAAGTCAAGAATTAGTGACAGTTTTTGCTTTTCAAATTTTCTCACATTAATTTTGCACAATTAGAGAGATTTTTATCTATAATGTTGTTAGACTTAACTATGATTTTCAAGAAACATGCAAAATGCAATACTGGAAACAAGCTATAAACCAGGATTCATTTCATCTTTGGAATTTTGATGCACATTCATTTAGAAAAAGGTCTGACATGAATTTGGTAGTGTCACTATCAATCATGGAACTTTGCATTCAAGATGTGGAAATAATTCAGGTGCTTAAATCCACATAATATTATTCCAATACCTGCAGGCTGAAGTAATCAGTAGATTTCTAAAGAAAACAAAGATGAATATTGATAATTAGAAGTTCATTTGTAAAATGACTGACTTCTCTCTCCTTCACCAAACTAACAGTATTCTCTCACCTAAATTCCTTTGTGGTCACATATCTTTAAATTGACTGACTGGGATTGTTATGAAGCTCTGCAATACGCATTTTCCCAGAATTACATCAATCGGCCTAAATGAGAAATCAAACCTACATATTTTTTTTATCACTAACATTATATGCCAACTATCCCAAAATAAATTATATATTTGTTGCTATGTAATTCACATGCTAGGAGGTGTGTGGGGGATCCCCAGCACTAAATTACATAATGTTTTTTTTGTTACACTACTTCACACTATGAATATTTACTCAGTATTTCTCTCTTTTAATATATGCATATAATCAAAGTTACGAGACTATAGTTGACCACAATCCCTTGAGTTTCAGAATACATAACAGATCATATGTAAGTGAGTGTACATAATATGAATTTCTCTTACATTGAGTTCATGTGCTGACTCATATTTTATGAGTTGATAACCTTGGCCAATGCGTTAAGCTTCATTTGTGCTCAGTTTTCTCACCTGCAAAATGGTTTCAAAGCTGTTCTGCTAGCACACTGGATGACTATTATCATCAAATAGAAAAATTAGGAATATATATACAAGGCACAGAGAATCAGACATAAGCTATTACTTTCATTATCCCAACAGAGCAGAGAAGGAAGAAGATAATGTATCCTCTTTAGCAGACATGAACTTTTCTCCTTCTGTGATCTATCACTCATCACTGGCTTGAAAGAAATTCATGGGTTATAGAGTAGTTCATCAGTTATCATGAACAAAACATGAAAGTGCGAAGGTGACACACTTTATCTGTGTCATGTGGTACGAGCTGAATGAAAAGGCCTACATTTACTTAAATCAAGCTATTCCTGACTACTCCCTAGGACTAGATTGAGATCAAACTTCCAGAAATATGAGAAAATAGTCTTATGTTTCTAAAAACTCATGTCTCCTTTAGCTGGGGAACAAGCATTAATTAAAGTTTTTTGTTGTTTGTTTGTTTAGGAGACAAATTCCACAGTAAGTTATAACCAAAGCTGGTTCTGAAAATTGGCTTATCCTCTAAGGTTGGAGACATTAGTCTGGAGTGTACTCTGCATATTAACTCCAATTCTGGCTAGTTCCAATTTAGGGTAGATAGAGTAAGGCTGAAGAGGTTAGAACTAGATTGGGGCAGAGGAATTAAGACAGGTTCTCTCATTTAATGCTACCCCCCAAAGCCTGCAGAAAATCCTCAAGTTCATCTTTTTTTTTTTTTAACTGCAGTAAATGGGTTGCCAGTGCTCCAAAAAGTTAGTAAAATGCAAAGAAACCATATTGATATTTTATTCTAAAATGAAGAGAATCACTTTGTTTAAAAAAATATTAGCAGCAGTAGTGTACTTCTACCATTATTAGACTAAAATAGAATATTTGGTTAACCCAAAAAAGACTTTATTGTAACAATATTCATATAGCATAGAAGTATAAGACAATAACCTTTTCTGTTTACAAAGCTTGTGTTTAGTGACTATTTTTTCCTGGCATACCCACATATGCAGAGATATGGGACATATTGGCTGAACTAACGATTCTACTGTGATTGAAGCTGTATTTTAGAGGGTCATGTATATTTTATATGTGTTACTTAAATATATGACATTTTAAAAAATAGAAAAAAGCAGGACTCTAAGCCTGCCTTTAGTTGCTGACTTTTGGACAAGATTTATGGATGTTGCCTCAGATTGCTGTTCAAGTGCTGTCATGAATGTTATCTGCACCGCTACCACCAAAACCCGCTGGCGAACTGAAGTGGTTTCTCATGTGTTCCTGAAAGGATTTTTTTAGGTTTTTCTAAATATAGTCTATATTTTACAATCTAAACAAATGAATTTAAATATTTTTACCTTGCAATTAAGTGTTCAATGCTGTTTGTTCAGAAATGCTTCTTGCAAAAACCTTGCAGAGTGAATATAAAGACAAGAAACTATTAATTATTACAACTAGGAGTTCTGTTTGTCTGTGAAGAGACATCTCAGTTAAAAAAAATTTTTTTTGGTGCACAATTCTGGAAATGCAGCCAATCTCTTTTTTCTCTAAGATATCATGTAAAATATTATGAAGATAGAAATAAAATAGTATACAAATGTCCAGGTGATTGCTTTTCAGAATGTCTTTAAAGTTAACATACATTTGACAGTTGTTTTTCTCTCTCCTGGAACCAATAAGATGCCATTTATTGCAATCTTAATGGACTGCAGACTGCTAAGTATTTGTTCAGCCAGATAACCACATTGGTGGGGTGGAGTGGGGAGGTGGGGCCACAGAAGAAAGAAGCAGCAGCATCAGGGCAACTGTCCAGGATTCTGAAGCATCTGTCTCCTTTAAGGCAATGTTTTTTTAATTCTGAACTTGAGACCCTAGTGACACTTCTCTATCTTCTTGCAAGTTCTAGATTATTGTTATTTTTTATATTGGTAAGATTTTTTTTTTTATTTATCCAGAAAAACTAGAGCTGGAATTTATATTTCCCAAGTGATGTGTTCATTTTATTTTCTTTACAGAGTTATACTATGCTTGAAACATTTGCATCTCCTTTCTCTTACCCAAAGTGGGGATGTAGAAAAGGTTACACACTCCTCTAATACCATACTTATAACAATAAAGTCTTCGAAATCTAAAGAAAGGTCCAGTGCCAATTCTGATAACTAACTGTAAAGGCTGTACAGCGTTTACAACTGTACACTTCCAGTGATTTACTTCATAGACAACCTCTTTGAGATGTGCTGATGGCGATACCCCAACTGATGATTCTTCCTGCACTCTCCACAAACACAAATATAAATTTATCTGAGCACAATTTAGTGCATATTATGTAGTGGTAGTGTCATTAGAGTGATTTGGGGATTTTTTGCTCCAGGAATCACAGTTGGGAAGATACATTAACCAAATCCAAAGAATTATGCTAATAATGCTGAGAATCCAAAAGATAGCCCCCTCGGGCTGGGCCACCCATAGGAGATGACTCAAGGGTGTGCCATTAATCCTGTGCTAAAGGAATCTGGCAGAGTTTGAATCTCTCTGTAATCTATAATGCAATCTTTTCACCTTAGTTATGTTCTGTTACCTTTATGGGCTTCAGCCCTCAAATCTTTAAATGAAAAGTTTGGGTTTGATGATATTAATGGTACTTTCAAATTCCAAAGTTCCATACTTGGTAGTCTAGGCAGATGAGTTACCATAAATACCATTCAATATTCCAACCATGACACCACTTTTTGTACTATATTGGAGTTCCCATGAGTATTTTGTATTTAGAGGTACAAGTCAGAAGTGATTTTTTGCTCTCCTGTGTGGTGAACCATATAAAAAAGCAGCACTTCCTTTATTCACAAGAGATGTCAAACTCTGTGTGTGTGTAAGAGAGAGACAGAAATAGAGATTTTCAGTGATATGGGGAAGAATTAATTGGTTTAGGGGAAAATAAGCAAGGGATGATTCAAGAAGGAAACATGAGGTGATTATGAGGAACCATTTCTATGGCATTTCATAATATACCAAATTCAGGCCCATTCCTCCCCGAGTCCATAGACTCCATGCTAGATCTTCTCTCTAAACAACTATAAGAGTTTCACTTTGTCTGTAGAATGAGTAATTCCCAATAATATTTTGGAGCTGCAATGATAGAATATTCATTGCATTTTTTTTTGTCTTTATGCTTGTGCTTACAGCATTGCTGTTACATTAATACCAGCGATTACAGGCATTTGTAATCCTTCAAAAATTCTAGAATTTCTTATATCACTTAAAGAAACTGTATTTTTGTTAGAAAATATAATGTTAGTTAAGAAACTAAGTCAGTTTTTGCTTTGTAAATCTATTATGATCCTATAAGTGTATGGGTAACATAAGGACAGATCCAGAAAATTAAAGAATGAAAGAAATTGTGATATTCTGTGATTGGAAAGTAAGATTTCATGAACAAATTAATAACATCTAAATAGCACTGTAAATTCATAGCTGCAGAATCAGCCATGATTGGCCAGAATCTGCAGGATCAGCTTCACACTGGGCACATGCAGATAGTTGATCTCTTCATTTTATGGATACCCTGAACACATAGAAGTAGGATGAGATTACGATGGGCATTCTTGCAGCTTTGCCAACTCTGTTAAGATCATGTATGTCTGTTAGTCACATTTGCATAATGAATTAAATAACTCTAGATGAGAGAGAAATTAGATGTTTTTGTTTTCTCTTCTTTCCAATACTGTCCATCATCTCTTCAGTGCACATGCCACTGTAACTCTACATGTCTCTGTCCTCCATTCTGTGAGAACCCATCTCCTTTGGAATCCATGTCTCTGATGGAAGAGGTACAACCTTCTTCCCTGCTTTCTGAGATAGAAATTCTCTGTCAGATATGATCAAATTGAACTTTTATTTTCAAGAGAGTATTTTACTAGTACAAATAACATGTTGGGGTAGATATTTTCTTCTCTCATGGACCACATAATTCACTGTTGAGAGCACTGTAAAACAAACAACAAAACAAAACTAAGCCCAGAAAAGCAATAGCACTTAGTACATGGAGGCTATGTGTGCATTTCCAACCTCAGCCCTGCACAGTGAATGATTTGAAATTTCAAACCTAGTTTTAAATATGCACATGTAAAATATACAAATGATGTGCTAATTTATTTCCTGAATGGAAAACTAAATGTTACTGATTTATTTTTTTAATGTTGCTACTCCTATGTAGAATTTCCAGTCCCAAGTAAGTTCGACATTTTTGCCAAGACACTGAAACTTAATCCTGGTTCCATTCTTGGGATCCATGGAATCCTTCTAGAATTTTAATAATTATATTTCTATAAGGAGTCAAAATATATACATTTTTTGTTAAATCCATTCTGTTATAATTTTAACAGGATTCATTACATACGCAGGTGTAAGTATATTACCATTTAGATTTTGTTTCATAATGATAATAAAACCATAGACAAAGGTATAAATTAGGTCATGTTTATCTTTCCCTTCTTGAAAGTTGTTATCAGACCTTAACTTATGGCCTTATTCACAGCTTGTATGATTTTTAAAGGAGTTTTCTCTCTCTGAAGGACTTTTATTTTAGTAAAATACTCTTGAAAATGAGAAGCCTTCAAAATCAAAATAATTAATTTAAATCGATGGATTTCAAATATCATGAGAGATTGATGGCAAAGGCGTAGAGTAAGTTGACAATTAATCATGTAGAAAACTATAAGGAATGAAATCTGCAGATTAAAGAGAAACTAAAAAAGAGAGTAGAAATCATGCTATGATTGTTGGTAAAGAGAGAATGGATGATGATACTGAAGAAGAGGAAAAGAGGGTGGCTTTAAGAATGGAAAAAATTTCAGTAGATGTGACCAGTGGTTGATATAACTGCCTAAAGATTCTTGAATTTGGTTAGATTCTTGAATTTATATATATGAAAAATAGAAGGTCAGTTTTATATCCCGCAGTTATATCTTTAAATTATATTTATATGCATATGTATATATTCATATGCATACCATATACATTCATATATATATGAATGTGTGTGTGTGTGTGTGTGTGTGTGTATATATATATATATATATATATATATATATATATATATGAATGGTTAAACTCTGAAACTTTTAAGTATCAACCATCAGGATTGATGATGTTATACAAATAATATTAGAGAATCCCTACTTTTTTTCCTAATGTAAAAATCATTTTTTAGTTTATACTTCAATCAGGAATGGATAAGATCAGAGAATCAGATAATACATTCCAGAGGCAGACAGTACTCAGTTTGGAGAGCTTCAGAGCCAGAAAAACACAATGAGAAGTCATTCAAGGGTTAGTAAATAGAAAATAATTATAGAATACATTGGGGAAGCCAGTGGTTGAAGAAGCCAATGGTTGAAGAAAGAGGGATATTTATCCTGATAAAGGTAAGCATATATGAGGGCAGTCTTCAAATATTTAAAGATTCACGAAGTAGAAAGTAAATTATGTTAATTTTGTTTTAATTTTGGCAGAGTTATGTAATCTACTGAAGAAGTTGGGTTGGGGGTTCCAGGACTTGCATTCCAAACACATAAAACTTGGTCATTACTAAGTAGAGTAGAACTAGAATCAGTGAGTAGAAGCAGTAGGTAAGCAATTTCTGCTCAAATTTCCCTAAAGTGTCTGGTACCCAAGGATTGCATATGCTACCTGGGAGTTCCTCATCAAGACAGAGGTTCAGCTCTAGATTGAATAATCATAGTTTGAAAATATTGTAAATAATGAAAGCCCTTGATCTTAATTAGACTGTGATTACTTAACTCTTTGATATCTTATTTTCCTCATCTGTAAAATGGAATAGCAATAGCATTAACCAAGGTCAGTTTTAGTGAGAAGTGGAGCTGGGATTTGAAACAAGGCCATCCCTCACCTGAGCAGAGCTCTTAGCTATTATGTAATACTACTTCTATAAATTTATTAGATGTCTTAGGACAGTCCCAAGCTTGTATGAAGTGTTCATAGTTTTAGCTATTGTTATTATTATTTACTTAAACAATATTTAGGATGTAGTGAGTGCAGTAAGGCTTACAGGCTAAGAATGAAGGCGCTAGATGCAAACTTTCAAATCTTTGCTCTGTAATTTACTAACTGTAGGACTCAATATCTTCATCTCTAGAAGTTGATGATAATACCTCAAAAATTATTTGTAAATATTCAGTAAAATATCAGTATAAACTTAGAACAATATCTGGCACATGAAAAGTACTCAAACACTTCACCATGATTACTAGCTGTGTACAAAAGAACATGATAAATGGATGCAGGGTAAAAACAAAGTATCATATGAATACAACACAGAAAAGTACTCAGAGGTACTTGCAATTTTATGAGGAAGATAAACAGGTGCACAGAATGTAGAGAATTAGTCTATGTAGTAGTTCTGTGTTTGAAGGTGATACTCAGAGTAGATGAGTGCTAAATATGAGAATGCCCATGTTAAGGTTCCCAATTAAAACGTTGGTGTTAAGATGAGGAGAAGCTACATCCTTGAGACTGTTTGCGTCTTAGGGAGCATGAGAAGAGGAGAGTAGGACAGGTGGAAAGAGTGTCTCTGAAATCTGCTCCAACAACATGATTAATGGTCAGCCCTTCTGGATATAAGATTATTTTTTAAGGAAACTCCAGATTGTTTTCCATAGTGGCTGTACCAATTTGCAATCTCAGTAACAGTTGTGAGAGGGTTCCCTTTTCCCACATCCCACATCCTCTCCAACACTTTTTTTTTTTTTGATTTATTGATGATAGCTATTCTGACAGGTGTGAAGTGATACCTCATTGTGGTTTTAATTTGCATATCTCTGATAATTACTGATCTTTAGCATCTTTTCATATGTCTATTGGCTGTCTGTATTTCCTTTCTGGAGAAATATCTATTCAGGTCTTATGCCCGTTTTTTAATTGGATTGTTTGGTTTTTTTGTTGTTGAATTTATACATTCTTTATATATTTTGGATATTAACCCTTTATCAGATGTATCATTGGCAAATATCTTCTTCTTTTCAATAGGTTGTCTTTTCGTTTTGTTGATGGTTTCCTTTTCTGTGCAAAAACTTTTCAGTTTGATGTAACCCCATTTGTTTATTTTTTCTTTCGTTTCCCTTGCCCAAGGAGATACATCCAAAAACAACATCAGCGAGTTTACTGCCTGTGTTTTCTTCTAGAAGTTTTTTGGTTTTGGATCTTACATTTAAGTCTTTAATCCATTTTGAGTCTGTTCTTGTATATGGTGTAAGAGGGTGGTCTAGTTTCATTTTTTTGCATGTATCTGTCCAGTTTTCCCATCACCATTTTTTGAAGAAGACTGTCTTTACCCCATTGTATATTCTTGCCTCCTTTGTCATAGATTAAATGACCATATAGGTGTAGACTTATTTTTAGGCTCTCTATTCTGTTCCATTGATCAATGTATCTGTTTATATGCCAGGATTGTGCTATTTTGATTACTATAGCTTTGTAGTATAGTTTGCTGTCAGGTTATTTGATACCTAATGTGAAGAACTTTGTTTGAAGATTGCCGTGGCTATTTGGGATCTTTTAGGGTTCCATATAAATTTTAGGATTATTTGTTCTGGTTCTCTGAAAAATGCCATTGGTATTTTGATAGAGATTGCATTGAACTGTAAAGTGCTTTGGGTAGTATGGCCATTTTAACAATGTTGAGTCTTCCTACCCATGAGCATGGCATATACTTCTATTTATTTGTATGTTTTTTAATTTATTTTTTTCAGTAACATAATTTTCTGAGAACAGGTCTTTTACCGCCTTGGTTAATTTGATTCCTAAGTATTTTATTGTTTTTGATACAATCGTAAATGGGATTGTTTTCTTAATTTCTCATTCTTATAGTTCATTATTGGTGTACAGAAATGCAACCGACTTCTGAATATTAATTTTGTATCCTGTTATTCTACTAAATTCATTGATCAGTTCTGACAGTTTTTTTAATGAAATCTTTAGGGTTCTCTCTACATAATATCATGTCATCTGCAAATAATAACAGTTTTACTTCTCTCTTTCCAATTTGGTTGCCTTTTATTTCTCTTTCTTGTCTGATTGCTGTAGCTAGGACTTCCAATACTATGTTGAACAGAAGTGGTGAAAATGGGCATCCTTGTCTTGTTCCTGATCTTAAGAAACATACTTTTAGTCTTTTCACATTGAGTATAATGTTAGCTCTAGTTTGTCGTATATGGCCTTTATTATGTTGAGGTATATTCCCTCTATTCCCACTTTGCAGAGAGTTTTTATTATAAATGGATGCTGGATTTTTTAAATGCTTTTTCTGCATCTATTGATATGATCATATGGTTTTTATCTTTCAGTTTGTTAATGTGGTGTATTACGTTAATGGATTTGCAGAGATTGAATCAACCTTGCATCCCAGGAATAAATCCAACTTGATCACGGTATATGATATTTTTAGTGTATTACTAAATTCTGTTTGCTAATATTTTGTTGAGGATTTTTGCATCAATGTTCATCAGGGATATTGGCTATAGTTTTGAATTTTTGTGTCTTTGTCTGGTTTTAGAATCAAGCTAATGGTAGCATCATCAAAAGAGATAGGGAGCCTTCCATTTTTAAAAATCTTTTGGAATAGTTTGAGAAAAATAGATGTTAACTTTTCTTTGAATGTTTGGTGAAGCCACCTGGTCCAGGAGTTTTGTTTCTTAGGGGTTTTTTATTACTGTTTTGATTTTGTTGCTGGTAATCGATTGGTTCAGATTTTCTGTTTTGTTTTTTTTTCTTGACTCAGTCTTGGGGGATTGTATGTTTCTGGGAATGTATCCATTTCTTCCAGATTATCCAACTTCTCATAGTATTTTTTTATGATCCTTTGTATTTATGTGATGTCCATAGTTACTTTTCCTCTTTCATATTTGATTTCATTTATTTTGGTCCTCTCTCTTTTTTTCTTCATGAGTCTGGTGAAAGATTTATCAATTTTGTTTATTGTTTCAAAGAACCAGCTCTTGGTTTCATTAATCTTTTGTGTTATTTTTCTAGACTCTATTTCATTTATTTCTGCTCTGATCTTCATTGTTTCCTTCCTTCTGCTCACTTTGGTCTTTGTTTGCTATTGTTTTTCTAGTTCTTTGATGTGTAAGGGTAGATTGCTTATTCGAGCTTTTTCTTGTTTCTTGAAGTAGGCCTGTATTGCTGTGAATATCCCTCATAAGACTGCTTTTGCTGTGTCCCATAGAGTCATTGTGTTTTTATTTTCACTTGTCTCCAGATACCTTTTGATTTTTTCCTTGATTTCATCATTAACCCAATCATTGTTTAGTAGTGTGTTATTTAGCCTCCATTTCTAGTTTTTTTTTTTTTTTTTAATCCTTGTAGTTGATTTCTCGTTTCATACCATTGTAATCGGAGAAGACACTTGATATGATCTCAGTCTTAAATTTATTGAGACTTCTCTTGTGGCCTAACATGTTGTCTATCCTGGAAAATGTTCCATGTACACTTGAGAAGAATGTATATTTTGCTGCTTTGGAGTGAAATGCTTTGAAAATATCTATTAAATCCATCTGGTCTAGTGTGTCATTTAAGCCCCCCAGCCACCCTATCTTTTGATTGGAGCATTTAATCTACTTACATTTAAAGTAATTGTTGATACATATGTAATTATTGCCATTCTGTTATTCATATTTTGGGTTTTTTTTTTTTCTTCTTCTTAAGGAAGTTCCTCTAACATTTCTTGTAATACTAGTTTGGAGGTGGTGAACACATTTAGCTTTTTCTTGCCTGGAAAGCTCTTTATCTGTTATTAGATTATAATGAAATAGAGTAATCTTGGTTATAGGTCCTTGCTTTTCATCACTTCGAATATTTCCAGCCAGTCGCTTCTGGCCTGCAAAGCTTTTGTTGAGAAATCAGCTGACAGTCTTATGGGAGTTTCCTTGTAGGTAACTAACTGCTTTTCTCTTGCTGCTTTTAAGATGTTCTTTTTTGTCTTTAACCTTTGGCATCTTAATTATGGTGTGTCTTGGTGTGAGCCTCTTTGGAATCATCTTGTTGGGACTCTCCGAGCTTCCTGAGCTTTTATGTCTATTTTCTTTTCCAAGTTAGTGACGTTTTCTGTCATTATTTCTTCAAATAGGTTTTCAATTCCTTGTACTCTCTCTTCTCCTTTTGATGCCATGATGAGGCGAATGTTGATACACTTGATGTTGTCCTAGAGGCCCTTAAACTATTCTCACCTTTTCGGATTCTTTTTTATTGTTGCTGTTCTGATTGGGTGTTTTCTGCTACCTTACCTTCAAAATTGCTGATTCAGTCCTCTGCTTCATCTAATCTACTGTTGATTCCTCCTAAGGTAGTCTTCATTTCAGTAATTGTATCCTTTATTTCTGACTTTATGTTTTCTAGCTCCATTTTTATGTTTTCTATCTCTTTGTTTAAGTTCTCACTGACTTCTTTCTCCAAGTTCATTGACCATCCTTATAGTCAGTGTTTTGAACTCTGCATCTGGTAGTTTGCTTGTCACCATTTTGTTGAGTCCTTTTTCTGGAGCTTTGTTCTTTTCTTTCATTTGGGACATGTTTCTTTGTCTCCCCATTTTGGTTGCCTCCCTGGTTTTTTTGTTTGTTTGTTTTGTTTTGTTTTATGTATTATGTAGGACTGCTGTGTTTCCCAGTCTTCATAGAGTGGCCTTATATAATAGGTGTCCTGTGGGGCCCAGTGGTGCAGTCTTCTTTGGTCACCTGAGCTGGGTGTTCCAGGTGTGTCCCTTATATGGGATGTGTGTGCCCTCCCATTATAGTTGAGCCTTGGTTGCTGTTTGCATATCAATGAGAAGAATTGACCTTCAGCCTGATTGGTTGTGAAGACTGGCTACTGATGGGCAGACCCTGTGCAGCAGGAAATGCTTTAGCAGGGCTCTGGTATCTTCCCAGTCTGCCTTTTGGGATGTCATCTTTGGATGAAGCCTCGGGTGGTGCTCTGGGCCAGCTCAAAGATGGCCCTGGGTTCTCCTAGAAAGGTCTTGCTGCAGGCCAAGGGTCAGCTGCAGCCTGTGCCCTACCCAGGGCAACCCGGTAAGCAATCTGCAGATGTCCTCCACCTGTGCTGAACTTGAAGGGGCTCTGAGAGGCCAAACTTTGAACAGAAGCTGGCTGCTACTAGTGCCAGATTTGGGGTTCCTCAGCAGGAGGTGTGGGACATGCCGAGGCTCACCAAAAGAACAATGAATTCTGCCAGGACTTCTGTCTGGGAGAAAGTTCCCCCTCCAGCCCTCACCCTGAAGCCAGAGTATTCAGTTTCTGGCTTCAGGGCGAGGGCTGGAGGGGGAACTTTCCCTCCATGTATGTTCCTGGTGCCTTTCAAGCTGCTGCCCCAACACTCAAGCTCAGAGTGAGTCTCTCATTGAGTAAGTTCGTGCATGGGTTCCTTTCAATTCCAGCCACCCTCCATCTCACTCAGCCACAATCTCTGCTGATTTTCACAGCGAAAAATTGTGGGTATTTCTTTTCTCTGCACTGAAGCCCTGGACTGAGGAGCTCGGTGTGGGACTGGGACTCTTGCACCTCCAGGGGGACCTCTGCAGCTAAGATATCCCTCCCTATTCTCGACAACCATACGCGGGTATGGAACCAGCTTGTTCTGCATCTTTGTCCCTCCTACCAGTCTCAAGGTATTCTCTTCTCTGTGTCTCCACTTGTAGGACTTCTATATAGCTAGACTTTAGGCAACTCCTAATGCTGGCTGTTCTGTAGTTTAGTTGTAATTTTGATGTGGTTGTGAAAGGAGGCAAGCATAGCATTTACTTATTCTGCTGTCTTGACCGAAAACCTCAGGTGTTTTATTTTTGTCTTTGCTATAGATTCTCATTTGTGAACACACACACTCCATTCTGCAAAAACAAAAACAAAAACAAAAACAAAAAAACAAAACAAACAAACAGAAAAAACAATTCAATAATATCAATAGTCTCTTACCACATATTTTCATTATGAAAGACTCAAATAAGTTCCACATGATGCTAACCTGAAAGACTGAGAGGTGAGCAATCTGTTAAATAATTACTATCCAATATTCAGCAAAAGATGATAATTTCGCCAGTGGAAAATGTTAGATATAGATGGTAGATTTGCCAGAAAAATGCTCCTTGGCATGTGAAATAATCAAGTAAAATCCTTGAAAGATGAATTGCTTTCTTGATTTGCATAACATGGATTCAATACATTTACACAATATTTGCATTGGAAACATATCTAAAGCCAACCAGTAGAAAGAATACATGATTTTAGCAACATGCTTATACATTAATAACATTACTTGGCAATTTGAAGTTTCAAGACCCAGGGTGAATTACTTATTAAAAACCCATATACAGCTATCTGTCTTTATCTTTCTTTCTGTATGAGCCATAATGGCTCTGATTGTTTTCAAAATTATATTTGGACAGGATATGACTGTTACATGAGACCTCTCAAACCAATATCATTTCCCTCACTCATAAAATACATTATACTGCTGTGTGCATTGAGCCAAATCATTAATGAAGGAAGCATAACCTAACCTTTATGCCTCTGATTTGACCAGCAGTTACACTTTAGCAAGCTAACATCTTGGAAATTGTTTAAAAAGTGAAGCTAACACGATTATGAATATTTATGATAGATTCATTTATTTCTTGAAAATTCATCCTGCCATCTGAACCATTTCATTATTCTTAACTATTTTCTAAGAGGCTTAACTTTGAGATAGATAGAAAAACAGTATCTGAATCTTACATTATTTGTGAAATCAAATAACTGTATTCCTGGAGTACATTCCTTCTCTATTTATTTAAACATGCAGTAGCTACTTAAAATCTGTGAAATGTGCAAATTACAAAGTACATTAACACAGTCCTCACCCTTTTCAGCTCTTAAAAAAATTTTGGAAGGCAAACATTGACTTGATATTACTGTCTTAAGGACTGCTAAATTTCAATTTAGAAGCCGAAACCAACACTTAACTAGTAAACTGCTTTATCTATAAGTATTATTTGCACTTTCTGGATAGGATAAATCTAGACATCTTAATTTATCAATGACTAAAATTTTTGCATAGGACACATAATGAAGGAATTCATATTTGTGATTAAAAAGAATAATGACCCTGTGTTATAGATTAGCTATAAATTCTTATATATAATTACTGTTTTTTACCATTTATAATGTGAATTCTGCCTCATAGGTGCAAATGAATGAACATAACCTGTTTTTTAGGCAGTGCCTCTGGTTTGGAAGAAGGAAATATGAATGAACTTAATTTAGAAGTTGCAAAAAGATGTGGGGTGGCTTGGCCTAGGGCCTCTGGTAGTGATGGGGGAAGACACCATATAGGCTACCAGCAACTCTGAGATGTGGCCTTCAGATGTATTTATTTGGGCTTACATAGTCCTTTGGTCTTTTTTGTTAAGCACCCTAAAATTGTAGGAGTGGATAAGATTCCATCCCAGGTTCATTAGAGTACCTTCCTCTTATTATTGTTTTGTTGCCATTTGACTTGGCTATCCTTGATCTATATAGTAGCCAGAGAACAAAGGAATCTACTTTGAAAGAAACTAATTTCAAAACACCCAGATTTGTGATTGTTGATCCTCTGTTTCGAAAACAAGGGCATCAATGCCACAGATATTTTTGATGGTGAGAAAATTACCCTGCTTTATTAAGGCATATTTCATAGCAATGTCTACATCCTTATTCTTAAAAATTCACTATTTCAGATATCTAATGTAATCCTGAATGATTTAAGCCTTGGTGTTTGTCATTTTGCCAGTTATCACTGTATCCTACGTATGTCATCCTTTGTAATTGAGATTGCTTTAAAGTATACAAATGTGTTCTTAGTAACACAATAGTCATTTGCAGGGTCCTTGCCAGTGTTTCCAAATTGGATCCTGATTTTTAGGGCCCACTCAGAAAACACTCAAGCATACAAAATTATGGAATTTAGACTCTATCGAAGGTGATTCACTCATAAAAAATAACACATGAGTGCAGGCCTCTCTTCTGCTGGATGAATTCCTGCAATTCTAAAGCCAGGATTCATTAGGAGTAAGGAAACAGGCCTGCCGTAAACAGTGATTTAGTCTTAAGAGATGTCTGTGTAATGGTTTCAGCTGTGACCCTTATCTTTGGAGCTGGCATAAGCATCACTATCCCTTAAATATTTTTGGAAGGATGCTGATTCTTCCTGACTGGGAAGTTAAAAAAAAGGAAGAACTGATTTCTCTTTTGTCACCTTCTTCAGTGTTCCTTTTTTTTTTTTTCCTAAAGAATATTCTCCATTCATTTAAACAGGATGTCTTGACAACATAAATGAGATTGTGTCTAAATGATCCTCTGGGCTGGTACCACCCCTAGGTGTATTGATATGCATAGCGTCAATAAGAATGTTTAAAGAGTTGTTTTTGTGCACAAAACAACTCTGCGAGGTCAGAGTCTGGAGAGATATACAAGGCAGAGTGGTTTTCTTCCCCTTCTGAACCCAGGATCTGGAGCTGAACCCTTAGCTGTCAGCCAAATATGGGGCATCTGTTAGCACCATTGGAATGAGAAATAAAGATAACTCAGTGTATTTAGTACCATTAGAATATAGCAGCTTTTTTTTTTTTTTAAGCATTGAGAAGCGTTTGGTAAAAATATTGTAGAAAACCAGTTTTTCAAAGATAATACCAGAGACTCCATCATTGTTCAGGTGGCTCCTTAGGGCAAAAATGCCATAGATAAGGAGCATCAAGAGGATTGATGCTGTTAGCATTCATGAACTATCCCCAGACCCATAAAAATAACTGTGATGGTTACAGAATTGGGGGTTATAAACCTACCCATTTGGCACTGTTAATGTAATCTCCTATGGATCCACTGTAGGTGGGTGAAGTCCCAGAACATTTGAGTTATGCTTGTGGCTAATAATAATGCAAAAGTTCCATTAGTCACTTTGGCTGTGACATGAAATCACATGGCATTGCATAATGATAAAGTAAACTGCAAAAAGTGCATTCAAGTGATTCTGAGTCTGCCTTAAATTGAGAAAATGTTGAGTGGAAAGCTGAAAACTTGCCAGTGCCCATCTATGGTTTATAGTAGATAAGCCATTAGTCTTGGCTAGGTATATCACTTCCTACATTATCGTGCATACAAAATGTGAACTCCCAATATCTGTGAGGTGTTCATTATCCAGAAGAGATATGCCTTGAAGAAAGAGTCTGAATAAGGTCACTGTCTCAGAAACAGATATGGTTTTGGGAGGTTGCTGCTCATTTGAGAAAAAAAAAATGGGTTGGAGGCATAGAACCTTATTGGATTAGTTAATCAAAAGCTAATTAGTGCCCTCTCCCATATAAACTGGCAAATAACCTACAACAAACCCACTAAATTCTTTTGCAAATGATTGCAATTCTAAAAGCTTAGAATGGAGAATTTCAACAGCTAAGATTGTTTCAGTGGAAATTTAATTGGGTCATATCACATAAAGATATTCACTGACATGGAAACTGACATGGAAAACCAGATTCTATACAAAATTGGAAAATGGGATAACTATATTGATTATTTCCGAGAAAACAGAGAGAGAAAAGCTGTAAATCAAATCAAGGAAAGCCTGTCTTACCTCAAGATTAAACTAGAAACTGAAAACTCTGAAATAAATTAAACTTAATTTTTGTTAGCTGTTAGGAAAAGAGACCCAGCTTGGGGTTTTAAAGAACAACTCAGACCACTTCCTTTTTTTCCTTATTTGGTAAAGCATAATTAAAATAATAAATTTAGAGATCAACTATGTTATCTTCAAACATCTGATAAATTTTCTTAGGATATCATTGCAGGTTAGATGATGACTATAGATGTGTACAGTTTTATGGATTTGCAGTTGGTTAATGGTGTCCCCAAAGACTGTGAATCAAACAAGGTTAATGTAGAGGGAGATCATAGTAATGTGTCATCAAGCTCTCTCCCCAAGGTACCAAGAGAGGGTTCAGTCTAAGGAATATACCAGTTACCATGGTGATAAGAGAATTAACTGATCACACTTCATCAGGGCTCATTGACCAGTGCAGCTCACTGATTGTCTGGTCCACAGGGGCATGAGGAAACAACTCTTGTCTATTAATCTACAAGCAACAGAAACAGTATTGTCTGAAGAAAATGACTCAAATGATAGCCAACATATCCAATAAAGATATTCTTAAAAATAAACACACACACACAATAAAACAAAAACAAAACGAGTCAGTAGAGAGAAATGATATAACAATTTCAGATAACCAGAGAGACTTTTGAGATTCTAAAATAAGGAAAGACATCCATAACCTTAGCTATTTAGGAAAGAGGGACTCCTAGTTATTAAGTCTCAGATCAAAAAAATTCCATTTAGTAATTGGAAATAGCTTGAGAGAGCCTATCAGGACAAATGTTTTCACTAGGAATCTTTCAGGAAATTAGAAATGCCATAACTGAAAATAGCCGATCAGGGAAAGATAAAGGTGACTCTAATAATTGTGTCTGTTTGGGAACTAATTAAGGGGATGGGATTTTGGACAAAGAACCTTAAAAGATGGACACTAAAGAGAAGATGTGAGCTCTGTAAGAACTTAAAAATTAGAAGTGCTTGGACAGAATATTTTTTCAATTTCTCAGGGAGACAAAGCTATTTTAGTTACCGATAGTCAAAAGAAGATACACTCAAATGATGGAAGTTTTGAGTGAATGGGAACTTTATCCAATTAGGTTCAGTTTTAAGTTATCGGGTTGTAAAAACTAGCGAAGTTTTATTTGTGATTGCATAAAGCAGAGTTTGTTTTGATAATTTTTCTAAGTACATTTAAGACTTCTGACCTTTCTAGGGAACAGCTGCTCTAAAAGCACAGACAAATCATCAGTGGGAAGCTTTTACAAATGGCTAAGGGTCACTGAGGATATTGCTCAGGTCTAAGATGGGGAGCACCCCAGAGAAGCAGGTCAGGACAAAAGGCTTTACCTTAGAAAAGGTAAACAGCTAGAGAAAAATCAGACTTCTCTTATTAGGGCAGGAACTGATGGACTGTCTTGTTCTCCAGTGCATTCCTATCACCTAGCACAAAGTCTGGATAAATGCCAATGTTCAATAAATTCAGGAAATGCCAAATTTCAATGAGGAAGGGAGGGAGGTGGGGCGGGGTGGAGAGAGAGAGGGGTGAGAGGGAGAGGGATATTTTGGTTTGATGGATGGAAATATGGAGGAGGGTAACTAGCAGCATTTTAAACCAATGTGCCACCACTGAGCTATGCTTCTTGTTTTACATATATTATCTTTTTTAAAAAACAATTTCTTGGCAAAACTTAATCTGTGATTAGTCCCATTTTACAGGGGATGCTAAGGTTCACAGAAATTACAACTTATTCGAAGGTCACATTGCTAGTAAGTAGTGGTATTATGATTTTAAACCATAACTTTTGGGTTGCAAAGGTATATATCTTGCCACTACATCAAGTTGTTAGAAGAGCTCTGTGATTTCAAGATAGATCAGATTTCCTCACAAAGCAGTTAGCACTCTCTCTTTAGAAATTATAGTATCTTTAGTGTTGGAAGAGACTTTGGAGATGGATTTCTCCAACTCCTCCATGCTATGGGTGAGGAATTGAAGCCAAAAGAGGCAGGGAGGCATGCCCAAATGCACAGAGAAAATGAGACAACATAAAGCTGTATCTCCTCTTGCACAAACTCCACACATTTTTGATTGTTTACCAAATATCTATATTTCACACCAAAAATAATTTCTATACATGAAGTCAGGGGCCTTGACTGTCTTACTTATTTCCTATCTCAGGCCTAGCATCCATAACAGGATTTCAGTAAGTATTGAATGAATCAGTGAATCAATGAAACCTGAACTCGAACCCAGGTTTTCTAAGCTGAATTGTTTAAACAGAGAGTTTTTGACAGTCAGTGGTGTTCAGTGTTAGAAGTGAGTTGTACCAGGTGGTCGCTATGACCCTTTCCAGTAGTATCATCTCCGAAACTAAAGTAGCTCAGGAGTTCTGGTCTCTCTGCTTTCTTCATCCTATCTAGACTTCCGTTTTAGCATTTGCCACATTGCACTGAAAAAAATAAAACTTTTTATCCCTATATTTACCACAAGATTAAAAGGATGTGAGAGTTTGGGCTGGCTACATTCTTGTAATAGTTTCTAGCACTTAATGTGAGGAATTGTACCTCACAGGTACTCAATAAATCTTCATTGACCTGAATTGCAGTAAATTCAACTAGGATACTTAGAACATATTTAGGTATCTGTCATATTGCTTCCCATGTTAGGTGCTACTGGATGAAGATTTCTTTGTGGAAAGGTGTTTATTGAATTGATTGGCTTTCCAACTAGTTTTTTTTTTTTTTTTTTTTTTTTTTTTGAATGGAGTTAGGTAGGAAGTGAGATCAGGTAATAAAAAGAAATCTGTGATCCTTTTGGCCTACCTCACACAAGGCTCTTCACAAACTCAGGCCTTCCTTTGAATTCAGTGTGAATTCTACACTTATAGAAAGATCTAATGCTCAGGATTAGCTTCATTAGGCAATTGGATTTTAACAAAGGCAACAGGAAATCAGGAAGGACTCTTTTAGGTATGGGCACAGAAAGACATAGTGTGCATAGATGGATTTTCCTTTAAATAAAAACTGAGTCAGATTTTAGAATGAAATTCTGTAGTGCTGTCAAACTGCTTGAAGCTGGAGTTGGCAGTTGTCCTTTCAAACTGTTATTTCAGAGCACGTGTCCCAGAAGGGACAGCTAAGAATGTTTGTCATATTTGAACTCTTTCCAGAGCCATTCAGCAGGATACTGGCAGTCCACTTTCCATGTTAATTATTTCTGCCCTGATTGCCTGGCAACACATAACATGAGAAGTATTATACTTTGCTATTTGTGAATGCTTCCAGCTGAATGCAGGAAGAATATGGAGTACAAAGTCAGCTGGAGATGCAACTTAATAAGTTAGGTGTTTTTTGATTGAAAACTTGTTCTAGATGAAGCGGTTTATAATCCTATGATTGTGTGTGTTAGTCACAATTTCAGAGAGAGTGAGGATGTCGCAGTGTGTTAATCGATAGAACACTGATCCATCTTAATGGCCACCAGACTAGAATACATGAACATGAATGATCTCCTTCATAGAAAGAATAGACTTGCTGTAAGCCTACATTATCTTTCAGGAATTTCCTTGTGTTTATTTTTCTTGTTGTTATCGTTTTTTACATTGTTGGAATCTAGAATTGAGTTCAGGTGTAGGAAACTGAGGATCAAGTGGGACAGGCAAAGATGTCATGGCTGCAACAATGGCAACAATAGTGAAGATTGCTGTAAACCAGAAAGTAATGAGGGTTTTGATCAATGAGTCAGGCACAAGAGGAACTTCTCACCACACCACTATGAGAAAGCTCTGCTTGTGGCTGGGGTTCTGTAAAAACCTGCTATGTACAACTAAAAAAAAAGCATATCCACTCACAGCATTGGAAAACAATGCCCAATTTTTGAATTATCTTCACAACATTTATAATTTTTTAAAAATTGATTCTCTGGAACTTTTCTTCTTGCTATGTTTATGAAAGCCACCCAAGTAACAGCTTCAAAAATGGCAGTGTTACATTCTGTGCTGGCAGGTAATGTGAGATTGTGATCTGATGGAAATGAATCATATCCAAAAAATGAATTGTATAATGCAATTATTAATATGTTTAGAGATATTTTTATTGAAGAAATACTGAGTTGTAAGTGCTTAATTACCATACTTTAAAAGATTTTTATATGAAGATTAAGATAAATCTTGAAAATTGTTTTTTTTTCCAGAATTATTAGGACTTCAGTCATTTATTCAGATTATTACATTGTTACTTTCTCAATTAAAGTAGGTTAAAAAAAAAACCAAGCATATTGTTAGAGCAGATACACTCAGTTCCACACATAAAAATCCCTGTAAAAATTAAACCAAATAGGAGTATGGACAGAAAAGATGAGGGCAGGATGTATTCCCTTCTGACCTGCTACCATTTCTATTAGGTCTACTTTTTAGGGGAATTAGATTAGGGGCAATAAAGAGAAATATGAAGAGTGTCTTCACATGATTATTATAAAGATTAAAGTAAGTGAGAAAGCCCAACTTTTCTTATGCGAACTTGGGTTAAAAAATAGGATTACTTTGATAATAAGTATATTTTGCTGCTGCTTTCTTATAGTGCCCTAACTTCCAGCACCTACGACTTCCCCTTTACCACCTTCCAGGGAAGGCCTGCTCTTTAGGGAATCCTCATGTGCTTGTATGCCAGCACAGTCATTTCTGTCATTTATGGCTATATCTCTGTCATTTATCACTGTAAACAGGATCTTTTCATTTGTTATTCATTTCCTCTTTTTTTTTGTTGTTCTGCCATCTCCTCTTTTTTTTTTTTGCACCCTACCCATGGTGGGCTGATATTATTGCTGGTGCACAACAATGCCACAGCTATTCTAGAGTCCTCAAAATGCCAGAGTTTAGAGATATTTGGTGGCAAGTAGAGGCAAATGCTGATCTCACCTTTTTGTGTAATCTCAAACAACAAAACAGTGAGATCTGCTTCCACTCTGATGTCTTATAGAGCTCTTAGAAGGGAAAAAAATAAAAGCTCCTTTAAATATTTAAACAATCTCTTCTTGAGAATTCAGACACAGGTTCATGGAGGCTAACCTTTGAGGCAAAGCTATGTGAACAAATATTAACAAATATCATATTGAAATCAGTTCCCCCACCCACCGCCCTTAGACCAGACTTGTCTGTCCAACTCTTTTCTTTAATGTGGGAGAAATTCTCCCTGATAAGTCTTCTCAATATCTCCTGCAAATAAATGTCTGGAAGGATAGCCTCATTCCATGTAATAGGACAATTTAAAAATGTCTTAATCTCAACATAGCAACAACATAGAAAAGAGGTGACAATTGCAGTATGGAAGTCAAATTCATTCTGACACTTGTGTTTGTATGGCTGTTTTTTATTTTTAAAAAAATTTAAAAGGAGAACATTTTGTAACGTGAGAAATTTAAATTCCATGTCCATCAATACAGATTTTTTGGAACACAGCCACACCTATTTGTTTATAAAGAATCTGGCTTCTTTCACAGGACAGTGGCAGAGTTGAGTAGTTGGGCTACCATATGGCCTGCCAACCTGAAATATTTACCATCCGGTCCTTTAGGAGAAAGCTTTCCTACTTCTAATGGAAAGATGGAACCACTGCTTTAGGTGAAGGCCTGTATTGCAGAGCTTGGCTCTTAGGAAATACTCAGTAAACAGATTCAGGTATCTCTTCCTAACACATTGTAGTGCAGTGATTTTTAGTCTCTTTCCCTCTCCTCCCTACTCACTCAACTCTCCTCCCCCGTCTCCTTCTTTTTCTTTTCCTCCCCACCTCCCTCCCTCCTTCACTTTCAATAGTTCATACCATTCCTTATGAATGTTTAACTCATTCCTTAATTTTTTTGATGTATGACAAAGAAGTGATTTTAAAATATTTTATGTCAGATCAGTATTTTTTTAAAGATTCCATTATAAAGTGCCTTTTGATACACTTTAAAAATAGTCAAAACATAAAGACATTCTGATTTTTTTCTCAATTAAATGTCAAACATGGCTGTTTTATTTACTTTAGATAAATTGTGCTAGGAAAAGCATGATTTATGGACAAATACATTTTAAAATATCGGTTGAGGATCAAAAGTATATTAAAATGTATACGGCAATTTAACTGTGTATTTATACTATTAAACATAGGCAGGGATTGCTTTTATGAGTTGATATTTGGTGTTCTTGCACTTTATGTTTACAAATGTGTTTCTACAATTTCATTATTTTTATGTAATATTTTATATAAATTTAAATGTTTTATATAAACTTAAATATTTTCAATAATATTTATGTGGTTTACTTTTTGTTATTTAATGTTCATTTTCTGAAAAATGAAATAAGAAAGGTTTCAGGCTTCTGTTTGTAGGCACTTTAACAAAAACAGCACATTAAGTATGCGTATAGTCTTGTTCTTATAAAGGAAAAGGCAAAATGAAAGATCACAGTTTTTACCTTTCAATTTTGTTTTTATAGTAATAGACATAACTTGATATTATAAAATAATTTTATTTAAATGAATAAGCTTCATCCATGAACATCTTGAAGGCAAGAATGTATTATTTTGATTTTTCAGATTTCAGGGACTAGCAAAATGAGTACTTTTTGTATGAAATAATTAAGGAATGGATAAATGAAATACTTATTTCTAACTTTATATGCCGCCAGCATAATCACCCAGCACAAATATCTTAACCATCTCATCCATGAGATGTCTTACCTTTCTCCATCCCCACTCAACACAGAGCTTCCAGGCCCTTTCAGTGCTCTAGCTTTTTCTGGAGGAAAATATTGCTTCCTCTGTGTTAAAATCACATCCTCTGACAGTGAATGCTGCCACCATCCTGAAATAAAGAAGATATGCTCTATCCATTTGTTTGAAAGTACAGCATGAGATTGGTTATAAGGCAGAATAAACTTGTGCTGTTTGTTTTCCATAGCAATAGTCTTCAAACATTTGATCATGTACCTCATTTATACATTTTTAAATTAAATTTATTGAGATGACATTGGTTAATAAAATCATTATGGGTTTCATGTGTGCAGTTCAATAATATGTCATGTATATTGCATTGTAGGCTCACCATCCAAAGTCACATCTTTCATCACCATATATTCGATACCCTTTACCCTTTTCTACTTTCCCCACCTATCCCCTTTTTCCTCTAGTAACCACTAAACTGTTGTCTGTGTCAATGAGTTTTTGTTTGTTTGTTGCTTTCAGTTTTATTCCCCACATATAAGTGAAATATGGTTTTCAACTTTTTCCATCTCACTTATTTCACTTAGCATGATAATTTCAGGATCCATCCATGTTGTCACAAATGGCAGTATTTCATCTTTTCTTATAGCTGAGTAATATTCTGCTGTGTATATGTACTACAGTCATCTATTGAAGGGCTCTTTGGTTGTTTCCATGCCTTGGCCACCATGAATAATGCTGCAATGAACATCTGGTGCATATATTTTTACAGATAAATGTTTTCAAAATTTTGGGGATAGATACCCAGAAGAGGGATTGCTGAGTAATATGATAATTCTATTCTTAATTTTTTGAGGAATCTCCATATTGTTTTCTACAGTCGCTGTACCAATTTATATTCCCACCAGCAGTGTATGCGGGTTCCGTTTTCCCCACAACCTTGCCAACACGTCTTATTACTTGTCTTGTTGATTATTGCCAGTGTGGAGTGGTATCTCATTGTTGTTTTGACTTGCATTTCTCTAATAGCTTGTGAAATTGAGCATCTTTTCATACTTCTGTTGGCCTTTTGTATGTCTTCTTGGGAGAAGTTTCTGTTAGGTCATCTGACCACTTTTTAATTGGATTGTTTTTTTGTTCTTGAGTTGTATGAGTTCTTTATTTATTATGGATATTAACTTCTTATCAGAGGCATTGTTTACAAATATCTTCTCTCATTCAGTTGTTTTCTTGATGATTGCTTTTGCTGTCCAGGATAGTTTGGTATAGTCCCATTCATTTATTTTTGCTTTAACTTACCTTGCATTTGAGGTTATGTTCATAAAATTCTCTCTAAAACCAAGGGAGAAAAGAAAGCCTCTTCAATAAATAGTGCTGGGAAAATTGGAAAGCCACATGCAAAAGAACGAAACTAGATGGCTGTCACCATACACCAAAATTAACTCAAAATGGATCAAAGACTTAAATATAAGACCCAAACACAATAAACAATAAATTTCATGGAAGAAAAACATAGATACTAAACTCATACTTTTTTAAAGAACACTTTTAGATAAATAGATAGGTAGATGGAGGATAGATTGATAAGGATAGTTCGATGTAAATAAATAAATTTAGATAAGTACATGGATAAATAATCTTTAATTTTGGGAATTCTTTTAAAAACACTAACTCAGGATAACTAGTGTACATAAATATAGTAGAAAAGATTTTTACATATATTTTCCATATTATTTCAAGCAATTGTGAACATCTGTCATAGAAGACAATGTAAACCATAAGTCACTTTAAAATGCAGTAAATCAAAGAGTGCTGAAAGTTAACAAATGTTGGGCTCCTTGGCATATTGTATATGATATGAAGCTGATGACATTTGGCCCCACTGTGGGTATCAGTATCAAGATGTGTATTAAAAATTATTTAAAATAATCTTTCTTGTATTTTACATAAAAAGTATAAATAGAAATTCTAATATAGTGTACTACTTTGTATTTCAATAGATTGTCTTCTATATCCCCTGGGTAAGAGAAGTTCATTTTTGGAAATTATTATTTTGTTGTTCCTCTAGAGATATGGCTTTTTCAGTTTGTTGCATTTCTTCTTTCTTCTGATATAATGGTCCCTGAAGACACATATTAAAAAACTCTAGTGTGTTCTCTTTAAATTTCTATCTGCTCTGTCATCTATCACTAATCCTGAATACTTTGACCTTCATTCTAAAATAATGTCCTTCTTTATTTAGACCATGGCCCGGACGGCTAAAGAATCACAGTCATTCCTCAACAACTCAACAGTATAGATGTGCATTTCAGTAACTGTATTCTCTCTCCATTTCTCTTTGGAGGTAACGGGCTCTCCTGTAATTAAAACACATTTTACCCTACTTCATCCACCTACTCAAGCATTGCTGGCATTCTCCTTAGTTTTGAAGGTAGGAGCTTATTCTAAGACTCTGGATAAACTAGTAATGTTTCTGGAGTGTCATCCTTGGAGGGCTGAAACCAATTAGTAGGTAGGAGATAAGGGATAGATAGTGGGTAAGGTTTGTCCCATGTGCTATCTTTCAGCTATTTTGTGAATGTCTAGTGATAGATGAGCGATATGGAAAGGGTTAGGAAATGGTGTGTCAAATTTTTGAAGGCATGCTTTGGTATTAAATTCTACATTCAAACCCCTATATCAAGGTGAAAATAGAAACTAACAAGAGTCTTACTAATCTACCAAAAAATACTTTAGAATCATTAGAATACTGATTTAGATTTAGGTGATTTAGAATCCACCATTAGAATCATTCTCTTGGCATAAGATATTTATTACATAGAGTTAGGACAGAAAGATTAACCTTAGAAGAAAAGCTGTTCATTCATTCATTTATTCAAAAATATTTCTTCGGTACCTTGGCCCTAGATATAAAAAGAGGGCAATGCCAAGGAAACAAATCCCAGAACTTCTCAATTCACAAACTAAATATTGAGCAATGACTGTGTATTTAGAATTGTATTTACATGTTGTGTGAAAACAAAAGACATAAAAGGAGGTCACATTTAGGAGGACCTATTTAGTACAGTAGGTCATGACATAGAACACTCACTTCCTTACAGAAATCTTTCTGTCCTTTTTATATTTTGGAATATCCATATGAAAATTTGAAATAATATCTTCATTACAGGTGTTAAGATTTAGTTCCTTTATGCTGATAGGATATCTAAGTCAGAGGCCTCTTTGGGTAAGGGGATCATTCAATTGTCACAAGTAGAGAATATAATTGCATTCATGTTCATACACTGAATAAATTCTGCCTGGTAAACACCTACTGAGTCTCATTAAGACAAAGTAATAAGATTTTGTACTAACAAATACTGTTTTCTCAAGTATGCATTTGCTTCTACAAGATCACAATCCTGCTTCTGAGAAGAGTTGCCAGTGACATGTTTAAAAGACCCATTTTAACAGGAAAAGTTACAAAGCCAAGTAAGTTTAATTGCATGTCACCTCTCAGTTTTGACAAAATATAATGGCACAAGTTGCTAGTAAACTTAATTATGTAGATTTATTTTAGCTTAACAAAATACATGCTATATAAAGTAAGTAGTTAGCTATGAGCCAAGTTTTAACTTGATATATTTTTTTTTACAGTGAAAATGCTCATGAAAGAATGATTTAAATTAATGAACTTTACAAGTGTAATTGTTGTTAAAAGCAGTTTTAAACTGGAAAAATACCTCTTCTGTGGTTCAAGGAAAAATATAAGGACCTCTTTTCAGTGTGTAAGAAGAAATTTGCTAAAGACATTAAGACTTTTTGCATGGCTTTGCATCTCAGAATTTCCTTAATTACCCTATGACTACTACAACACAACTTTTTCCAAGCCACTTCTTAGAATGATATATCATATAGAGATAGAGATTGTTAGTTAAATGGAAATTCATGAGCTTTTGATGACATTCCATTCTACTCCAGTCTTTCCACATTCATATTTCTCTTGTTTTCGATTCTGTTACCCATTGTTCATATACCTAAAAGACAACAACAACAACAACAAAAACGGACAAAAACACTTGGAGGCACATTGGCTCTTCCTTTTAGCACCTTCCAAGAAGACCCTACATATTCTTTCTTATTTTCTCATATTAGTGCTTCTTGTTCATTCTCATTTCTGTCACCCTAGTCCAGCTCTTTATATTCAGACAAAGGCACTTACCTTTTTATTTATCTCCTGATCTTCATTGTCTTTAACCAGCTCATTACATATGATGAGTATTACTAAGATAGAGATTTTATCACTGCCCTGCTTAATGTTTCTGTATAGCCTAGGAAAAAATTCATACCTTTAGCATGACCTTCAACTTCTTCATATTAAACCTTTTACCTATTAATTCATTTTCATTTTCATTCTAGCCCAGCTTGTCACCATCTCCTGACCATAGTGTTCATAGTGTTCTCATTTCCTGTTATTCCTTCTTGCTAATCAAATCTCCCAACTTTCATGACTCAGCTGAAATTCTAACTTCTTTATACAACTTCTCAAAGTCTCCCAGCTCCAGTTGATCAATTTTTCAAGCTGAAAGTAAATCTTAAAAACTATGTAAATGCACCTCTGGATTATACATAAGACGTTGAGTCCCAGAAAGGTTAGTTTCAGGCGGAACTGTGATTTGAGCCCCTTCATTTAACTTCCTATTACATCTCGTTGCCTTTCTAGACTGGTTAATGAAATGATAGTATTTAAGAGTTATATACCTCTCTGGTGATTAAGGATATACTGCCTTGCTGAACTATTTCATTTGTATATGTTTGTTCTTTGTATCTAAAAGCTCTGAGAAATAAGGGATTGTGTATCACATGTAGTTCAGTGCTAAGCATATTTCAGCAATTGTAAATACTTACTGGTTGAAAGGCTTGACTGTACCCTTTAAAATTAGATCTAAAATTCTAATGAGGCCCCTGCCATTTTGCTAATATGTTTAAGTTGAATGCTAAATCATATTTTATTCTTAAAGAATGACAAACTGGATATTCAATGTTTAGCTAAGTAAGGTAGCAAAGGGAATAGATATTGAAATAGAGTTAAAAGATAGAATTTAGATATTTAGATTAAGAAATGAAGTCTTATTGAAGTTTGCTAATTAAAAGGTAATTCCTAAAATAAAATTAAGTTGAAATATTTTGCCAAATTATTAGATTTTCTCCAAAATGATTTTTTATATATATTTGATTAAGGGGAAATATTGGTATGTGGATAGCTATGTCATTATTCTTTAGTAAATAAAAGACATTTTGCCTTTTTTTTTTCTTTCTATAAGTCTAGTTTGTGGTCTATAGCATTTGGGGAATCACAACTATTTAACTACATAGGCAAGCTTTTGAACTATAGCAAGACATACATGAAATCTAGCTTCTCCTCAAATGAAAGAAATTCTTCTTGACCTATTAGATACCAACTCCTCATTAGAGGCAAGCTAAAAATTATATCATTAACAAAATCCAAATAACACTGTAAACATTTTGAATTTAGGACAGAAAAAAATATATTTTGTCTTATTAAGTACCACCTTGCTGGTGAGCAACAGTGATAATCTATAACAGTTAATACAGAGTCAATGGAACAAAAGTTAATTTTTTAAAATATCATTTACTATCTTGAAAAAGTCTGCATGCAACATTACATTTCTCACGTTCTGTAAGTCTTGGAAAGACATAATATTTTCCTGGTTTCGTCAGCAATGAAAACGCCTTCACACAGGCCTGTAGCTGATGACATTCAGCTACAGGCCTTCACACAGGCCTGTAGCTGATGACAAACACTAATTGGAAATTAAAAAAAAAAATCTTGACAACACCTCACTACATCATAGTTATGCTTCATCACCCTCGACATTTATTATCACTCACCATATACACATGTTAATGGGGGAAATTATTTAGAATTGCCTTATATTGCAGAGTCAAGATATTTCTCTCTTTTAAAAAATATTGTTGAGTTATTTTTGGATTACAAACCACTTGTGATAGCAAATTCTGATTTTATACACATTGTACAAAACAGTATGGAAGCTCCCAATTTTTTCCAGAAAAGAGATTAATTTTTAAAAATTTTTCAATTACAGTTGACATTTAGTATTATTTTAGGTTAGTTTAAGGTGTACAGCATAGTCGTTAGTTAGGCATTTATGTAATTTCCAAAGTGATCCCCCGATTCGTACTCACTTGACAATATATATAGTTATTACCATATTATTAACTATGTTCTTTATGTTGTACTTTACATCCTGTGACAGTTTTTTAATTGCCAATTTGTACTTCTTAACCCCTTCACCATTTTCACTCAGCTCCTCAAATTTCCTCCTATCTGGCAACCATCACTTGTCCTCTCTGTCTATGAGACTATTTCTGTTTTGTTTTTCATTTATTTTGTTCTTTAGATTCCACATAAAAGTGAGATCCTATGGTATTTCGTCTTTCTCTGTCTGACTTATTTCACTTAGCAAAATACCTTCTGGGTCCTTTCATGGTGTCACAAATTATAAGATTTTGTTCATTTTTATGCTGAGTAATATTCCATCATATAAATGTACCAATTCTTCTTTATCCAGTTGTCTTTTGATGAGCACTTAGGTAGATTCCATATCTTGGCTATTGTAAAAAGCACTGCAGTGAATATAGGGGGTGCATATATCTTTTCAAATTAATGTTTCGGTTTTCTTCAAATAAATACCCACAAGTACAATTGCTGGGTCATAAGGTAGTTTTATTTTTAATTTTTTGAGGAACCTCCAAACAGTTTTCCATAGTGGCTACACCAATTTGCAATCTCACCAACAGGGAATGAAGGTTCTCTTTTCTCCACATCCTCGCCAATACTTGTTTGTTGATTTATTGATAGTAGCCATTCTGATAATTGTGAGCTGATATCTCATTGTGGTTTTAATTTGCATTTCTCTAATGATTAGTGATATTGAGCATCTTTTCATTGTCTATTAGCCATCTGTATGTCCTCTTTAGAGAAATGTCTGTTCAGGTCCTTTGGCCATTTTTTAATTGCATTGTTTGTTTTTTGGTGTTGAGTTATATAAGTTCTTTATCAATTTTGGACATTAACCCTTTATCAGATGTATCATCAACAAATTTCTTCCCCTATTCAGTAGATAGTCTTTTCGTTTTGTTGATGGTTTCCTTTGCTGGTGCAAAAACATTTTAGTTTGAAGTAGTACTATTTGTTTATTTTTTCTTCAGTTTCCCTTGCCTGGGATGATATATCTGAAAAAAAAAAAAAAACATTACTAGGAGTAATGTCAGAGTTTGCTATTTGCTTTTTTCTGAGGTTTTATGGTTTTGGGTCTTACATTTAAGTTTTTAATCTATTTTGAGTTTATTCTTGAATACGGTGTAAGAAGGTGGTCAAGTTTCATTTTTTTTTTTTTTGCATTATTTGTCCAGTTTTCCCAGCACCATTTATTGAATAGACTGTCTTTACCCAATTGTATATTCTTGCCTCTTTTGTCATAGATTAAATGACCATATATGCATATATTTACTTCTGGGCTGTTTATTTATTCCATTGACCTAAGTGTTGGTTTTTATTCAGTGCCATGCTGTTTCGATTACTATAGTTTTGTAGTATAGTTTGTTATCAAATAGCATGATGCCTCTAACTTTGTTCTTCTTTCTCAAGATTGCATGGCTTTTCAGGTTCTTTATGGTTCCATATAAATTTTAGGATTATTCTAGCTCTCTGAAAAATACCATTGGTGTTTTGATAGAGATTTCATTGAATCTATAGATTGCATTGGGTAGTATGGACATTATAATGATGTTGATTCTTCCTATCCATGAATATCATATATGTTTTCATTTGTTTGTATCTTCTTCAAGTTTTTTCTTCAGTGACTTATAATTTCCCAAGTATAGATAGATGTTTTTACCTCCTTGGTTAAGTTTATTCCTAGGTATTTTTTTTTTTTGATGCAATTGTAAATGGTATTGTTTTCTTAAATGCAAATGACTTCTGAATAAACTTTGTATCCTACTACTTTACTGAATTCATTGATCAGTTGTAACAGTTTTGCTTTTTTTTTTTGATGGACTCTTTAGGTTTCTCTAGGTTGTGTATAGTATGATGTCATGCACATAATGACAGTTTTGCTTCTTCCTTTCCAATTTGGATGCCTTTTATTTCTTTTTCTTATCTGATTGCTGTGACTAGGACTCCCAATGCTGTGTTGACTTCCAATACTATATCTTATTCCTGATCTTAAGAAAATGCTTTTAGCTTTTTTTTCTCATTGAGTATGATGTTAGCTGCGGATCTGTCATATATGGCCTTTATTATGTTGAGGTATGTTCCTTCTATTCCCACTTTGCTGAGAGTTTTTATCACAAATGGATGCTGAATTTTGTCAAATGCTTTTTCTGCATCTATTAATATGATCATATGATATTTATCTTTCAATTTGTTAATGTGTTGTATCACATTAATTGATTTGTATATATTGAATTAACCTTGCATCTCAGGAATGAATCCTACTTGATCATGGTGTATGATATTTTTTAATGAATTGCTGAATTTGGTTTGCTAATATTTTGTTGAGGATTTTTGCATCAGTGTTCATCAGGGATATTGGCTGCAATTTTCTTTTTTTATAATGTCTTTATATGATTTTGAAATGAGAGTAATGGTGGCCTCGTATAATGAACTTAGGAGCCTTCCCTTTTTTTTGAATTTTTTGAAATAGTTTGAGATGAATAGATATGAATTCTTATTTGACTCTTCAGTAAAATTCACCTGTGAAGCCGCCTGGTCCAGGACTTTTGTTTTTTGGAGTTTCTTGATTACTGATTCAATTTCATTAGCAGTAATCGATCAGTTCACATTTTCTGTTTCTTGACTCAGTCTTGGAAGATTAGATGCTAGGAATGTATCCATTTCTTCCAGATTGTTCAATTTGTTGGCATATAAATGCTCATAGTATTTTCTAATAATCTTTTCTATTTCTGAGGAGTCAGTTGTTACTTTTCGTTTTTCATTTCTGATGTTATTTATTTGGGTCCTCTCTCTTTTTTCTTGATGAATCAGGTTAAAGGTTTATCGACTTTGTTTCTCTTTTTAAAGAACCTGCTCTTAGTTTCATTGATCTTTTTTATTGTTTTTTTTTTTCTGACTATTTCATTTATTTCTACTCTGATTTTTATTATTTCCTTCCTTCTACTCACTTTGGACTTCGTTTCCTGTTCTTTTTCTACTTCCTTTAGGTGTATGGTTAGATTGTTTATTTGAGGCTTTTCTTGTTTCTTGAGATAGGCCTGTATTACTATGAATTTCTCTTGTAGGACTGCTTTCACTGGCCCGTAGATTTTGGGTGGTTATGTTTTCATTTTCATTGACTCAAGGTATCTTTTGATTTCTTTCTTGATCTCATTTTTAATCCATTCATTGTTTAGTAGCATGTTATTTAGCCTCCATGTGTTTGTGTACTTTCTAGGTTTTTTTTTTTGAAATTGATTTCTAGATTCATACTGTTGTGGTTGGAGAAGATGCTTGATATGATTTCAGTCTTCTTAAATTAACTGAGGCTTGTTTTGTGGCCTAACATATGGTCTGTCTTGGAAAATATTTTATGTGCACTTGAGAAGAATGCTGTTTTGGGGTGAAACGCTCTAAAAATATCAATTACATTTATCTGGTCTACTGTATCATTTAAGACTGCTGTTTTATTATTGATTTTCTGCTTGGAAGATCTGTCCATTTGTGTCAAGTGGGTGTTAAAGTCCCCTACTGTTACTGTATTGCTGTCAATTTCTCCTTTTATGTCAGTGAATATTCGCTTTTTATATTAGGTGCTCCTATGTTGGGTGCATAAATGTTTACTAGAGCTATATCCTCTTGTTGAATTTATCCCTTTACCATTATCTAATTATATAATTTTCTTCGTCGTCTGTTATTAAAGCCTTTGTTTCAATGTCTATTTTGTTGATATAAGTAAAGCTACTCTTGCTTTGTTTTTATTTTCATGACATATCATTTTCCATCTCTTTACCCTCAGTCTGTGTGTGTTTTTCAATCTTAAGAGGGTCTCTTGTAGACAGCACATATATGGGTCTTGTTTTCTTATCTTTTGGGCTACCCTATGTCTTTTGATTGGAGCATTTAATCCATTTACATTCAAAGTGATTATTGATAGGTACATTGTTATTGTCATTTTATTATTCATATTTACGTTGCTCTTTTTCTTAAAGAAGTCCCTTCAATATTTCTGTTATACTGACTTGGTGGTAGTGAATTCCTTTAGCTTTTTTACCATCTGGGAAGTCCTTAACTCACTTTCAATTTTAGTTGATAGCCATGCTAGGCACAGTAGTCTTGTTTGTAGGTCCTTGCTTTTCATTACTTGGACTCTTTTGTGCCATTTCCTTCTGTCCTGCAAAATTTCTGTTGAGAAAGCAGCTTAAATTCTTATGGTAGCACCCTTGTAAGTAACTAGCTGTCTTTCTCTTGCTGCTTTTAAGATTCTCACTTTGTCTTTAACCTTTAACATTTTAATTGTGATGTATCTTGGTGTGGGTCTGTTTGGGTTCATCTTGTTTGGGACTCTATGAGCTCCCTGGACTTGTATGTTTATTTCCTTCACCAGGTTAGGAAATAGTCATTATTTCTTCAAATAGGTTCTCCATCCTTTGCTTTCTTTCTTCTCCATCTGGTATTCCTACGACATGAACGTTGTTATGCTTAATGTTGTCCAAGAGGCCCCTTAAACTATCCTCATTTTTTTGTTTTGTGTTTTGATTGGTTATTTTCTGTTACCTTGTCTTCCAAATCTCTTATTCAATCCTCTGCTTCATTCCATCAGTGTTGATTCCTTCTTGTGTATTCTTCAGTTCAGTTATTATATTCTTCGTTTCTGGCTAGTTCTTTTTATGGTTTCTCTGTCTTTTTTAATGCTTACCATTTCTTTGTTGAAGTTCTTACCGAGCTCATCTATTCTTCTTCTAAGTTCTTTGAGCATCCTTATAACCACTGTTTTGAACTCTTTATCTGGAAGGTTGCTTTACCTCCATTTTATTAAGTTCTTTTTCTGAAACTTTCTTTTGTTCTTTCATTTGGGACATGTTGCTTTGGGTTCACTGGTTAGTATTCTCCTACAAGTTACTGAAACTCTATTTTGTTTTTCATCTTTCTCTACCATAATTTTCAGGTTGGGGAATTTCTTTTAATCTATTTTAAAAATAAGCAATCATTTCTTCAAAGTCCAATGTACTGTGAAGCTTGTCCAGTGATTTTATTTTTTATCTCAGATGTTGTACTTTCAATTCTAGAATTTCTACTGATTCTTTTACAAAGTTTCCATTCCTCTGCTTATGTTACTGAGCTGTTTACTCACATGTCTATCTTTTTTTTAAGCTCTTGGATAGATTTAAAACGTAGTTTTAAGTTCCTTATTTATGAATTTCAACATCTGAGTCTCTTCTGGGTTTGTTTTTATTGACTGTGTTTTTCCCCTTGATCTTGGGGAACGTTTTCCTGCTTCATATATTTATCAAATTTTAAATGTATGTTGTCCTTTGATAATGATACATGAAGGGAGACCAAATCATGTTATTTTTCTTTAATGCCAGAAGTGCCAGTAAGATGTCATCACTTTGGATGATCTAAACTGTATTTTCTCCTTCACTTCATAATCTCCATAGTACCATTTAGCTTTTAATTTCATAGCAGCCACTCTGTAGGTCTTACATAGTCCCATGTTAGATCTCAGCTAAGAACCCACCCAGTCCTCAGTCAATGACATGAAGAAAACCCTTAGTCGAACTTTTGAGGCTCCCCTTGATGTAGTTGCTGCTTCTCTGATACCCCATTATGAAAATTTCAGTCATTTTAGTAGCCGTGACTGTCCCTGCCTGCTCAGCTCAGTAAGGCCACTCTCTTCACATTGGCGTTACTGTCTTGTACTGTGGTTTAAAAAGTGCTCCCAGGAAATTCTGTCCACTTACATGGATAAGCAGATCTAAAAGTGCATTTTAAATAAGACTATATCTTACTGGTGAAAGACCAATGAAATGCAAACCTCTGATAAAAATGCCACCTCTAGTCATGTTTAATGATCTCTCTATTGTGAAATGGGCTAAGTTTCAGGTTTGATAAATTACTTTTGCTCCCTTGGTGTTCGCATGAGATAAGTCATGTCTAAATAAGATTCAACACAGGTGATAAAATCCTATGCTTTTGGTAAGGTAAACTTAGTAGAGAAATTTTTAGAAATTTAAATTAGAACCAGAAAATAGAGAGCAAACGAAATGCAAAACAGAGATCTTAGAAATAAAAATTCTTGCACAAAATTCCCTATCAAACTATCTAACTCAGCTTCTAATGAAATGAGATCTTCCTAGAACCTAAGTGAAAGTTTATTGAAGACTAAAGCACACTAATACTTAATTTTTAAAAGCGGTTTTATCATCTTAGAGTGATCAGCAATATTATGGGGATTTCTGTGGGTTTTACACAGAGGTAAGAAAGGAACTATTTACATAAAATGAGTTTGAGGTGGAAATATTGGAAGACAGAAAATTTATTTATAATTGCACCCCAAGAGATCTGCTTACTCAATATAAAAGTTATATAAGAAATTAACAGATGGTTGCCATAATGTAATTTTATTAAAGGTAGTAGCAGTGGTGGTAGTAGTTGTAGTAATGGTAGTAATAGTATGAACTTCGGATTCTAAAAACAATAAAATTGCTGTATTTTTCAAATAAAGTGACTTTTTTAAGTTTCTTTTTCATAATACCATGATAACATCCTCACTAATTCTAATGTTTTATAAAATCTTACAGATTTCCCCTTGATATGTCCATAAGTGTTTTAAAGTGACATAGAGTGGATGCTTCAATCTTATCTTTTCTGGGGACTCTGTTTGCATACATTCTCTAAGTTCTCACCCCACTTCCCTCTTCATCCTTTAAAAACTATGTGTAAATTGGCAGTTTTTCCTACTCAGACTCTTCTCTCTCAAGCCCATAATGAAATATATTATTGACCATCATACTTTTTCTAATGGAAACCAATGGCCATTCATAACTAATAATCATTGATGCTCAAGGTAGAACCTTTTTCCATGTAAATGGCCACTGATTATTATAGTTCATGTGTTAATTAGCTAGTTTGCTAGAAAACAAGGAAATACATACTCTCGAAGTTCTTTGCTTTTAAATAATTATAAATTCATGGATTGAGGAAGTTCTGTTCAGTAGAATCAAAGGCTGCCAACTTTAATATTTTTCATCAGGAAAATAGGGCCAAAGATGGTATAAGGAAACTATATATAAATTTTTCACATAAATTAAATGTCAGTGAAAAAATAATAGAGAAATCTCAAGTAAGCTATATTGTCACAAATGGTTAAAAGCACAGGAAAATGCTTTTTTATTATTTCTTCTTTTAAATGATGGAAAACATTATACCTACAGGGTGTACATTCATTAGGGTTTAAAAATACAGAAAACTGTAGACATAAATGCCTCCTTTATTTTTCCTTTCTTCTGGATATTCTGTTCAGTTGTTAGTCTCTGCAAAGTACATCAGATGAAAAAAATCAAGTAAGAACATGTAAGTAGTCATTAAATATCTGGAGGAGTAAATACAAAGAAATAAGTTTTCAGTGAATACAAATTAGGAAATGTTACTTTTGTTTTCTTTATTTCCTTTATTTCACTGTAAGGAACTCACACCACTGAACAAATTTAAATGTTATTTATCTTCATGTATCAACCCTAAACTAAAATTTAAAAAATATATATCAGTCTGTGTGACAGTTATGATAAGTAATAATAGATTTACTTTGATTTTAACTTCACATTGAAAGATGTATCTTTTACTTGATGCCTCTGGTAGTTAGTATTCCATGTTAAAACAGGAACTATACGAGCAATTTCTGTGGGTACAAAAGTATGCTGTGTTTTTATTACATTTGGTATGGTTTCTGCATTTATAACTTAAACCTTTGCTAGTATTTCCATGCATTGTATCATCTAAAGTGTTCAATCTTCTGTCTATTCCGTTTCTTATATATTGCTGCTTTTTCTAGTTATTTCAGAAGAAAACAACCATCAATTTTGCCTTTGTCTGGGAAGGTTAAGAGCAAAACTCTTGGTATCAAATCCATGACTTACTACTTGGCCTTGTCTTATTCATGTTACATCTTTGAATATCAATTTTTATATCTATAAAATGGTGTATAATAATTACTGTCTCTTGGGATTGTGTAAAGATGTAGTTGATAATGGATACTGACATAAAACTTTTGACATGAAATTATAAGAAATGATAGCTACTTCCTTTCTCATTAACATCTAAGAAGTTATTGAACCTCTTTACTATTCTATGTGTTCTACATCCGTAATAACATTGAGAACTAGGTAGTATTTATTTACATGAAAAACATCTCTTAAAATTTCCCACTCCTATAATCTTAATCATCCATTTGTCACATAGTATAAAGTAATATGGTCATCAGTATATAAGAAGGCATCTTTTTAAGTCTATAGTAGATGGAAGATTAAAATTTACAACTGTTTATCAATTTAATTTTTTGTTTTCTCAAAATATGATTTTATACAGGTATCTACTGGATAGCATTTAATAACATAATTTTGAATAAGACATCAGAGTATTCAGATCTTTACAGGCCCAAATAGCTAAACTATAAGTTCCAAATGTTATTTTTTACTGCCATTGATCTACATGGTTATAAAGCAAGCAACAAAAAACTATGTTTGCCTCACCAAAGTAAACCAAAATTATGACTGAAAGTATTTTCAGGAATAATTTTTAACTAGATATTATACTTTAATTTTTTTATATAAAAATGTAGATACCACCAATGATAATTGATTAGAAGTGTTCATTTTATATTGTTGTACTTTAACTATCACAGCAACTTTTGTTTCATTTTGTTTTCTGCTTAATACATTTAAAGTCTATTTGACAAAGAACACTGTAAACTTTTCAACAAATCACTTTTCTAAATGTTATTACAACAATGATGTAGTCCCTATATGAGAAGAAGCAATACAAATCAACAGGGAGATGGACCTACCCAATAATACACAGAAATAAAAAAATGGAACAGGAAAGCAAATAGATTTGTATCTTCAAGATTGGTTATTTTTATGATACCCAACAGATAACTCCCTAGATTAATGAGGTCATCTTTATAAACTATAAAGTATTTTGCTTATTTTGTCTTTATTTTCTCTCCTGCCCTAGTCTTAGTGGTTTTTCAAAATATGTAATCTGTAAGAGAATATGAGTAGTAGACTCCATTTACTTTTCAGACTAAGTGCATAGATGTAATTTTTCTCAGGTACAATACATTTTGACTTTTTTGCTGCCTTTGCTTTCTTTTCTGGCATATAAGATGCATACTTTAGATAAAATAAATTCATTTTTCTCCCGAAAGAGCTCATATTTAAACTAAGCTTAAACAAAGCATAATGACCTAGCTCTAAAACTCTATATTTCTTTGCCAGTAGAAACTTCTCTCCCAATGATCAAATCCAAAACAGCCGTGATAATATCATGAAATTCAGTAAAAGGGACTAAGAGGAACTTAAGTTTTTGAAAAAGAATATTGTTTGTCTTATCATGTATATGACATTTAAAAAAATGCATGTATGCTTGCTGGTGAAGACAAGATTCTCTCCCCTCAAAGACTAAGAAATTATGTAGTCACATTCTATATCTGTGCAGACAGCTCTTCACTTGTTTGATTATGGGCAATGCCACCTATAAATTCTACAGCTTTATTCCACAGCTTTAAGAGCATATGATGACAAATTTAAGTTGAGCACTCCATGTTTCTCCCAAAGAGTTCTTTTATTTAGTGTGAATCCTTAGAACTTGCTTTATTGGACAGGGGTCTTCAACTATTTTTGTGTAGAGAAATATATTTTTAAAAATGTGTAATCATGGCAAAAGTCATTGAATCTAATTCAAGAAGAGAATACTCATTTTTAATATAATTGTGAAAGTGATTCACTTTATACATATGGAAGTAGGAAAAGCAGTCAAGAAAAATTACTTTTAGTTCAGATTTTAGTACGTCACAGGGCAAAGTACTATCTGAATGTGTATATGTGTGTGTGTATGTGTGTGTATAAAACATATTGTAAATATATGTATGATATATATGACATATGATATATATATATTTACAACATATGTGTATTTTCCCCTTCTCAGGATTAATTTTAACATGTGATTATTCTCATACCTTGAATTAGATGTCAAATTCAAGTCAGTGAAGTTAGCCAATATTATATTTTTTAAAATAACAAAACAATTTATAATAATAATCTGAACTACATTTATTCAACAATCCTTTAAATTGCTGCCTTAGGTAAGAGCAGCCATAGGTAGCAGTAAGTCAAGAATTTAAGGATGCTAGATCCTGGCTGAATATCTTTCTAATTCACCATGACCAACAGTCCGAAAGAAACTTTAAAATCAGGCATTGCTTACCATAACCTTTTTAGCATTTAGCAAAGTACTCTCTCTAACAAGGCATTCTTATTGCTTTAAAACATTATCTGATTAAGAGCTCCATAATGCCTGGTAGTAAACATCTCTTTTTCTAAGAATCCCCATATGGTGATAATTAGAGGTTCATACATATAGGTCTAGTCCTCTTCAGAGGTCTTGAGGTGAAAATTCAAAAGTGCAGGACTGGGTTAACCCACACAGCAAGCTGAACCCAATGAATATCAGGATCGGCAAACCATTTGATTTAAAGTAGGCTGATTTGAGGATGCAGAGAAAGATCTTATCCCTAAATTTTGACTATCAGTTGCCAATAATTGTAATTCTGATTTGGGATCCAAAATGTGCTATTCCCCGTCATGCCTAAGAATTTCAAAAGTATCAAGTTGCAAAACAGAACCTGGCATTTCAAACCTTTCTGAAGGAATTTTATATTTCTGTGAATTTTCACACTGGGTGGACTTCCTTGGGGATAATGAAACAGCACAGCTCACATTTAATTCACACCCAGGGAAAGCACTTGGGGAGTATGGGACCAATGTAAGGTCTTTAAGGTCACATCAGATGAGGTTCATGTTCATTCTAGCTCTGTCTCTTCTTACTTGCTACTCTATATCCCCACCTGTAAAATGGCATAAGGATATATGCTTCACAAAATTATTCTGAGGATCAACAGAGGTAAATTCATAGTGGTCTACAGTGCAGAGGGAATAAGGATAATGCCAGTTATACTTTCTGACCATAAGGCATATTTGAAAAGAATGTACACCTAGTAGGAAGTACCGCTCCATTTCTTTCTCAATGGATAAAAAAGAAAAAAAATACACCTGTTTGTCTGGAAATTATCTTAAAAGCCATATCCTTTTCTTTTGCTGTCAGTGGAAATGAAAAATAGGTGGCCTAATGTAACATTCTGTCTCCAAAATCATGTAGAAAGCATTAAGACTTGCTCTACTGCAGAAATTTAAGGAAATTAGGCTGCCACCTTCTTGTGATACTTGTTTATGAGAGTATTGTTCTAGAGCAGTTGTTTTCCAAATATAGTCCTTTGAAACCTGCCTCAGAGTCATCTGGGGCGCTTGTTAAAAATGTAGATTTGAGGCTTAACCCCAAACTGACTGAATTGAAACATAGGGTATTCCAATTCATAGCTCTCCCAGGAAGCTGCCTTTTTAACATGCCCCCAGGTGGTACATATGTACTTAAAACTGAAGGATCACTACCTACAACAGCAGACTCCAAATATTTGACGAGCCATCCAATTAGTAAGCTTATGACATTCCCACCTTTTCTGTAGTATATGTTCTATTCACTATCAATTATGGACATTGTCAAACATACATAAAATTTGATAAATGTATTAAAGATTAAAATACAAATATGATTGGAAATTAAGTATTTCCTTTCTTTTTTTTATATCGGTATTATATGAAATGCCTGGGATGCAAGAATTATACTTTGTACCTCTGGCCCAGAGCTTAGGTTGACTTCACATGTGGAGGGTAACAAGTATTACAGATCAGACATACAAATCCAATTCCATTGGTTACTTCTTCCTTTGAAAAATGTCTTTTGTAAAATATAATGTAGCCCCTACCTCTCATCCAAATTTAACAAATCTTAACATTTTGCCAGATTTACTTCAGAATTTTTAAAATAATGAAAAAACTACAGAAACATTTACAATCTTCTGTGTGTTCCTCCCTGTCTCTTATCCCTTCCTTTTATTTAAATCCAGAGTAACCGTGATTCTGAAATACAAGTGTGTGACTCTCATTCATGATTTTATACTGTATCCACATGGATAGTTATCTACAAAAAATATTCTACTTCCCCTTCTTCTCTCCAAGAGAATTTTTTATATGTAATTTAATCATTTTATAAGCTCAATGTCATGTTTTTCACATTTATCCACATCGATACATTTAACAATAGTTTATGTATTTTAATTACTATAATATTTCATTGCATATGAGCACATGTATCATTGTGCATATGTGAGAAAGTTTTTCTTGAGTTATACATAAAATTGGAATTTCTGAGTTGTATACTTAATAGATCTATGGCTTTATATTTTCAAATATCTTAAGTTATACAAGTTATAAAGGTGTAAATAATGTATCTTGCTTTAAATTGTATTTACTTATGCTAGTGAAATAACCATGTTATCATGTTCATGACAATTTGTTTTCATTTTCTGTGAACTGTAATGTCATAAAGATACTCTCCTACACTTTCTTCTCCTAAAAGTTTAGCATTGGTTTTAAGATGTAGATCTTTGGTTCATCTGCAATTTTTATAAAATATATTTTTAAGTTTACATGCAATAAAATTATTAGATTTTTCTGAAAAATTTTATGAGCTTTGATAGTTATACACACTTCTATAACCACCACCACAATCAAAATACAGAACAGTTCCATCACCTCATGAATCCCTCATGTTGCCCCATGTGGTCCAATTCTCCACTCACTCCTCAAACCTGGCAATCACCAATCTGTACTTTATTTCTGTAGTTTTTCCTTTTCCAGAAAGTTGTAGAAATTGAATCATATAGTATGTAACGTTTGAGTCTAATTTCTTTCACTTAGCATAATGCATTTGAGATTCAACCAAGTTGTTGCGTGTATCAATAATTTTTACTTCTTTTTTTTATTGCTGAATAGTATTCCGTTGTATGGCTGTACCACACTTTGTAACATATCCCAGTGAAATACATTTAGGTTTTATCCAATTTTCAGTTATTGTGAATATGCTGCTATAAACATTCTTAAACAGGTTTTGTGTGAGTAAATGTTTTCATTTCTCTGGGGAAATACCAAAGAGAAGTCTTAGTTTTACTTCGTAAGAATTTGCTGAAGTGTTTTCCAGAGTGGCTATTTTCATTCTGCCATGTATGAGAATTCTAGCCACTTCACATAGTTGTCAGCACTGGATGTTGTCTTTGATTTTTTTTTAAATTTTAGGCATTCTAATTGGACTGTAGTGGTAGCTTATTCTGGTCTTTATTTGCATTTTCTCAGTGATTAATGATTGTGAGCTTTTTTTCATGTGCTTGTTTGCCATTTATATCTCTTCTTTGGGGAAATGTATATTCAACTATTTAGCTCTTTGGGTTTTTTTTTTTTTCTTATTGTTGGCTTTAAAAAGTTCTTTATATATTCTATATATGTCACTTGTTAGACATGGTTTATAAATATTTTCTCTCAGTCTGTAGCTTGTTACTTCTGAGAGTCATGACCAGTTGTTTTGTTGACTGATCTTCGTATCAAATTTTTCTAATGTTTTTATGATTAAATTCAGGTTATGCAGTTGGGGCAGGAATGCCATAGAAGTGATCTTGTACTCATCTCTGCATTGCATGATGTGATGTGATGATCCCTTTTTTAAAAAAACTGCTTGATTTATTTATCTGATTCTTACATTAGTGCATTAAAGCTATCATTTATATGTGTGTTCTTGTCAGTTTCTTTTTGTTATTCTGTCAGTTTTTGAAGTAGACATTTAAAGCTATATTCTTCTAATATAATTAGATCTTCTGGATGGATTCCTTTTTTCTTATGTGTTATATCCATTTTTTATTGCTATGATGTTTTTTGGCTTTAAATTATATATTGTTCTATATTAAAATTGCTAATACTAATTAACATTTTTTTCTACTTTTTGACTTTCTGAGTGGTTTTTAGCTCAATTTTGATGTTTTGTGTTTTTTTCAAACTTTCTTTTCTAAAAAATGATTCATATTTTTAAAAATATTAACATATTTAGACGTATTTCTACTATCTTATTTAGTAAATTCTTCTTGATACTATTCCCTTGTCTTCTTTTGTGTTGATAAATTTTAAAATTTATTTTTATTTTCTCTGCTGGTTTTCAGGATTTGTGTTAAATTTCTATTTCCTCAATTGTATACATTTCTAACAGCCTAAATGTGTTCAGTATTTCTCTCTCTCTCTCAAACAAATCACAAAGATCTTAGCACATTTTCACTTTCCTTTGAACATCTCACCCAATACCACGTGCACACACACATATATCCATAGTGCTGTTGTTATCTAGAGCAATGGTTTTAAAATTTAAAAAAAAACTTAATAAAATGTTGTATTTTTAAATTAATAGTTAATTGCATTTTGTAATATATTTTATTAATATATTCATTCACTGTTGTTTTTTAGTATCTCATCCTTTCTTCAGGGCACAATTTTCTTTTATTATGTGTAACTTTAATAGTTCCAAATTGGTGTGCCTTGGCACATTGTGTGGTATTGATCCTTTCAGTCCTCAAGGTGGCCAAGTGGATCTGAGGCGACCAGGTGTTCCCAGCTGAGCTTGTTTGTTTATTCCCAGGTGACATACAATTATTTTGATATTCTAAGCGTGCCACCATATGAAAAAGGTTAGGAAATGTAACTCCAACAGTGTACGTCTGTAGCTTAAACTCTTGTCTTTGAATATTGGAAAAGTTTTTCATTATCTACCTTTAAAATGTGAGGTTAATAGTTATTTTCTTTGTCACTTTAACAATGTGACTTTATTACCTATTACTATTGATGAGACATATTTTGTCAAATTAATCTCATTCTTTTGTTCATAATCTGTCTTTTCCATCTGATAGTTTTTGAGATTATTTCTTTATCCTTGATGTTTTTATGTTTTACAATGATACATTTAGGTATAGGTTTATTTTCAGTTATTCATTTCTTGCCAGAACACTTTGAATTTGAGATCTAATATTCCTTTCTTTTTTCAGTTTAGAAAAATTTTCACCTATTAAATCTTCAAATTTTATGTCTCATTGCTTTAAAAAATATCCAGAACTCCCATGTTGGAACTCCTCCATCTTTCTTGTCTTTTTAACTGCTTTTCCATTTTGTTTTAATCCCTGTGTAACTCTATGCTCCATTCTGAATGAATACTTCAGTACTATCATCCATTTTACTGGTTCTCTCCTCATCTGTCTGCCCCCGGCTAGATTTTATCCCATCATTTTATATTTTTATTCCCCCTTAATGGCTATATTTTTACATTCAAAATTTCTGTATTTTTGCTTATTTTTACATTGTGATAGAATGCTAAGATAGCCTCAGTGATCCATGTCCTTATATAAACTACTCCCCTTGAGTGTAAGTAGGACCTCTAACTTTCTTTTAGCCAATGGAATATGGCAAAGACGATGAAATGTTATTCTGATTATTATGTTTCCTTATATGGCAAAATTGAAGACATTTTGCAGATGTAGCCAAAGTCTCCATTCCATTAATTTTAGGGCAATCGAAAAAGAGATTATCCTGGGTGGGCCTGTCCTAAACAGTCGAGCCATTTTAAAGAAGATCCAGAGATTAGACATAGGAGCAGCAGAGATCCTCTCCTCATGGTCTTAAAGAAGCAAGTCGATATCTACAGCTGAACGGAAAGGAATTTTACGAACAACCACATTAACTTTGAAGAGGCCTCCAAACCTCAGATGAGGCCACAGCCCTGGACAACATTTTGATTACAACCTGGAGACAACTGAGCAGAGGACATAGATAAGGTATGCCTGGCCTCCTTGCCCACAGAAACTCTGAGATAATAAATGTATTTTGTGTTTAGCCATAAGGTTGTGGTAATTCATTACCCAGAAATAAAACTAATATGTATATTTATCAATTCTTATTTCATCATTTACTTTTTTTGATTTCAAGATTTCTCATTTTTTTAAAATGTTATTCCTGCATTTATTTCTTTAATTGTTTTGCTTCTATTATTTCCTCTTGTCTGCATTGAATTTTGAGTTAATTTTATTGACTGTCTTTCAAAGAACTACATTTTTTTGTTTATGTAATTTTGGATTTTAGACTCATTTAAATAATAAATTTTCTCTCCTTTTATTCCCTCTTAGTTACCCTCTTTCTCTAAATCTCTCTCTCCCATACTTATTGCATTGGCCCGCCTATTCAGAAGGAGGCCTTGTATCACCAGCCCTTAAAACAGCAGGTGTATTTTTTTAGGTTTTGTCATGGGGATATTGTTGGCTATCATCCCACCCCCCTAGGCAACATAGTCTTGGAATATCTAACCCAGGAAGCAGATTTTTTAAAGATTTCTTTCTAGAACAGGGAGGCTCCATTCCAGCTACTGGTTTTAAGCAATTAGCCTGGTACTTGTTGCCCCGCAGAAACTTCCAGCTCCAGGTCTTTTCTTGGGTCAGAGTCTCATCTGGCTTGCAGTGTCAGGTCTGAGCATCCTACTATCCTCAGGTGTTTTTTTTCTTTTTTAATTACAAATATTTATTGTCATCTATTTATGGGGGAGGCCTAAAATGTAAACTTATAATTCTTATTTTCTGCAAAACTACAAAAAAACCTCATGATCATATTAATTTTTCAGATATATAACTTCTGTTCCATGGATGCAACATTCACACCAACATTTACATATTAATATGTACTCACAATCACTTTTTAGATACTCGTCACATTTTTTGGGCATTTTCTAAATACTTTTATATATACGTGATAATAGCTATGGGCCCCTGGCATCTATTTTGTACAATGAACCAGCTTCAATGGCCAGCATTTGTTGGGATAGTGGTTGGTATCTAGGTAGCCTAAGTAAATCAGAGGTGTGTCCCTGAAAATTTGCAATTAAGAGGTAGAGAGGAAGATGGAGAAGAGATCAGTTACTTTTGATGTGGCTTACCTGTATGAGGCAAATTCAGGCTAAGTTTACCACCACATGCAAGAAGTAGAAGGAGCTCTTTTGTAGATTGAATCTACACAGAGAAATAGATTAGAGATAGTCAAAGGGCTTTTCCACTTCCTGATTTCCAACTTTCCTACATTTATGTTTAAAGAAATACCTACATACCCTTTATGATATATTTTTCTGTCTGTGGATACTCTTGAGTTTCTGTTACTTATAAGTAAAATTAGTCCTAATAAACTGTGAGGTGTCATTCTATCATTCACTTGGCTAAGCTGAACCTATGCTTCCCAGAATCCCTTCTCTTATGGTTTTGGGTTGGAGTTGGTGAAAAATGGTATTTGCATGAGATTTGGGTGGTAGAAAGAAAACAGTGCTCTCTGAAGGTTGTGATGGTTAGGACAAGATGGTTGGTTCTAGCTTTTATTTTGAATCTGCCTCTGCTCCAGATCCAGCTCTCTTGACAACTACTGACCTTACAAACCAATAGAGGCCTCAGACCTGTTACCAGATATTTTTCAGAGAATTCTTCATCAGCTTCCCCTCCCCAGTTCCACTTAGATGACTGGACATGCCTGGTTTCTCGGATTGACTAGTTTGTGCCTCATATGATTTCTTAATTCTCCCTTTCAGACATTCATTTCCCCAGTCTTCCCACAATTATGGAAGGTCTAATTTCTATAATAATTCTCTTGTCTAATAGTTCATAGTCATTTTGCTTCTCTGAATTCTGACTGATATACTAATGTAACTTGTCATATCAAAACGTTGCCTCAGAAGTGTGATTTCTAGCCAATTTCCTCAATAACTTATTCACTAAAGGACTGGTTCTTATGCCTTTTGCATTGCTCCTCTGGGAAGGTTTCTGCTCCAATAAAGAACTTTTCATTATAAATATTATTAAATATAATATAACATATTAGAAATTAAAATAGGTAAATTTTTATGTAATATTTATTGAGCACTTACTCTGTGTTAGGTAAAGCTCTAGTACTAGGGATGCGATAGTGCTCAAGGTAAAAATGTTCCATGATTTTTGCATTCTAATTGGAGGTGGGGGAATGCAAGAGACAAGTAAATGAATATAATTTCCAGTTGTGGTTGTATTATGAAGTAAGATCTGAAATTGAATAACTAGCAGTGGTATTTTCTTTATGCTGAATGGTCAAAGAAAGCCACTCTGAGAAGTCTTTCAGAGACCAAATGACATGGAAGACTAGCTATATGGAAATCTTGGCAGAGAGCCTTCTAGGCAGATGGAAACAGCAAGTGCAAAGGCTTAAGAGGAGAAAGAACTTAGCACATTGTAGGAAAGGAGAGGAGTGGTAGAAGATGAGATCAGAGAGATAAATGGAGATAAAATAATGCATGGCTTTATGGGCCACAGAAAAGAGTTTCAGTTTATTCTAAGTGCAATGAAATGCCAGTGCTGAATTTAAGTTTGTTGTGGTGTGTTTTCTGTTTTAAATCTCTCTCTGGTAACTAGGAGGTAAGGGGGAAATACTGGAAGCAGAGAGACTACTGTCACTAGTATGTGGAAGAAGCAGGACTCAAGGGGTATAATCTTATTTTTTCTCCCCATCCCTTTATTATTTATTTCACTAAGGAAAGTTCTTCTCTTGATCTTCTTTGACAATGTGAGGCATTCATTGTCTTTTCTAATTGCTATTAGTTAACAAATTTTAGAATCAGTTTAAGTTACTTCAGAAATTGGAGTTTGTATCCTTATGGAATAATCAACACTACAGGTTTCATTCAAAGCTCAAGACTGCTTCAGGGGAAAGCCTACATTCTGGGCAGGAATCATGGGTGGCTTATTTTTTACCTCCCATTCTGTGGTTTCTGTGTCTTGGGAAGGGAGTTAAAGGAGGAATGAAAGGTAAGAGAATCTGGGACAAGAACGTTCTGACTTGCCTAGTATCTCTCTGTGTCTAGCTAACATTTAGAGCTCATGTTTTCCCTCCTGGAGTACTTTGGATTAATCAGAGAACTCATCTCCACCACCAGCTCTGTGGACAGACACTTGCAATCTCATTGACCAGTGATGCTGTCTTTACTTCTTCAATCAACTGATTTTGGAGTCGCTGTGGAATATGCTATCTGTCAACCTGAGAGCATATAGACTTCATCTGGTACACAAGAAACATTTCACATAATTGCCCTGTAAGACTAGAAGAGAGCGTTCTGTCCAATTTAGTCACCTCTCCTTTACTCTTTTCTCTCCTTTTGTGTTTGTCAGATACCAGTAGTTTGTTTGTTCTTTACTGACACAAACCAGTCTTCTTCCTCCAGTCCTAAATATATTCAGTTTATATCTCTGTCATCAAATATTCCACCTGCTACCATCCCTTTAGCAGTCTAACACAACACATGAGTCATTCCTCACTTGTTCCATAAAGCATAGCAGAGTAGTTAAGAATATAATTAAGGATCTAGACAGCTTCAGATCAAATATGAGTTCAACTTATTAGCTCTGTGACTTTCAGTGAATTTTTTAAGTTGTTTGCATCCAAATTTCTTGGTTTGAAAAATGATGATAATAGTAGTAGCTCATAGAGTTGTATGAGCCGTAAAAGAGTCAATATTTGTATAGATTAGTGTCTGGCTCAGTGTAAGCACTCAATAGTGGTTGCATACTGTTCCCTGAAGATTTTAGTTCCTACATCACTGTCTCTCTTTTTGCCTTTCTCTTCAATACTACTATGCTTTTAGTTCTTGATCTAAGAGAATTTGAATATATTAATTGAATACATTATTGTAATGCCTTGGCTTCTCTCCTCCTTAATAACCTTCTTCAATGGAATTGTCTTCCACCATACCTCAGGAATTCTCTTACTTATATCTTCTTAGATTTGTCATTAAAACAGGTATAACCCCATTCATAATCTCAATTTTAATTATCTCACTCTCTGATTTCAACCTCTTACTTTCCTTCTGGTATCTCAGCTACAGTAATCCTCCAACCCCATCCAGAATCCAGAATCCAGAATCCATTGCTCTTACTATATACCCTCTCTCTTATACCCTCTCTCTCAATTCCTCATATTCTCAATTTGCCTCTTAGGTGTTCTAGACCATATGCTTTCCCTATGTATTCTGAATATTATAATCGATATGTAGACTCGGTCCTTTGTCCATAATCCTTATCTTTCATGATCCTCTTGTTTTATTGTACTCGCTTTGCAATACCCAGTCATGGCTAAATCCATCTCCTTCACTACTCAACTTCTGCATATATAACCAATTGCAGGTAGACAAAAATTCTGTCATGCTTATTGGTCTCACATCAAATTCATGACCACTAACATCAAATGGGCCCTATATGGTGTCTATCAAATTCTGTAACATTTTCCTAGTCAATTGTTCTCTCATTCTCTGGAGAAAAATTTCCTACCTTCTTAACTGTCCTCAAACTTCTTCCTTTGCCTCAGCTAGTAATTTTCAATAAGAAAATCAAAGCCATGAGAAGAATTGGGTGTAAGCTCTCCTCAGTACCTACCAGAGTACAAATGAACTCTTTCTTTCCTCTTACCAAGGATGAACTAACCATGTTCCTAACCTATCCACCCTACCCTGTAAATATATCTCAAATCCAAGTACATTTGACCACCTCCACTGCTTTTATCTGGGTCCATGCCACCATTCTCTCTGATCTGGAATTTTGCAAAAGCTTCCTATTTCAACCCTAACTACTTCTTCACAGATGCCTTATAGTTAATTTTCAATAGCAGTGGAAGCAATCCTGATAAACTACAGCATGATGACACTTGGGTGGGGGGCGGATTAAAAATAAAATAGAACTAAAATACTAGACATCAATAATATAGAATAGAAGTAATAGGAATTAAATCATTCTAAGTTTCTTCTATTAGATAACAACTAGTTAAATTCATGTATTGCATTTGGGGAGCTATGGGGGAGGGGTTTTCTATGCCGTGGAGCAATGTTCAGTGCAACTAATTCCCTAGTGTAAATTTTCAATAAACTTGATGAAAGTGCTATATGCTAATTAGTCTTAAAATGGAAAGAGAATTTTTAAACTTAATTAACACTAACACTACGCTGTTTTCTGTGGCCTGTTGACAGAGACCAAGTTGCGTGGGAAACTTCCTTTAAGAATAGTATACTTACTATATATGTTAAGTACGGTCTTTCACATTGTGAACCCATATTTTCCACTGGAAGGGCCTATTGGAAATAGCATTTTCTTTAATAAGAAAATATTGTAAATGAGGAAAGAAGGAAAGTTAAATTTAGATTAGCTAGTCTTGGGGAAAAAAGTAGGCATTCTTTTAATAAAAGTACTTGAGGAACCTTTTTATAAAGTTAAAATTGTTAGTCTTCTTGGTCACATAGTAAATACTTAATGATATCTACTTTAGTTATGTTGGAGATAAAAAAATCACATATGTGAAAGTAACCGAAAAAGTGTTTAACCATTGTGATCATTACCTATGGAGAAGAATGTTTCCCTTCTATCACTGGTGGGACAATTGGGATCTCCTGCATATTTTGCTTCATTTTCATGTTCTACACCTCAACGGTTCTATAAATTTCATTCCTACGTTGTGCATTTGAGCTTCAGGAAGAAGGCAGACAGGATATGAACTTAATGTAGGTACCAGCCACACTACTCAAGAGAAGAGACTCAGATGATTCCTATCTCTTCTGAGTCTCTTCAGTTCCTCTGCCCCTTTCCTGAAGCCCAGCTTCAGTAACTTAGGCAGAGCTTCATACGTGAAGCATTCTTAAATGGAAAGCCCGAGTCCTGATTCCTCTTGACTGTAGCAGGGACATCCTCATATTTTCAGCCTCGTTCTTCATTGTGTAATCATGTGGGGGCTTTTGTTCGTCCACTCATTCCTTAGCTCTAATACTAGCCAATGCTTATACAGCGTTAGAGAGTTCTTATTTTTTATTTTTAACCATGTGACTATAAGATCCATAAGTCACATGCTCACAGGAGTCTTATCTTTTATGGCACACCTTAAGTGTAAGTTCCTATTAATGGAATGCTCCCAATCTCAAATGCCCTGTTAAGAAAATGGCTTAATTTTCTTTTCTTTTTCCACCAATTTTCAGTTATTAAAAATGTTATAATGATAAGTCCCCCTAAAACTTTCAGCATGGTCTAAATGCTTGATCTTGTTAAGTTTTGACAGGTTGCAAATTGTTTAATTCAGTTCTTTAATTCCTTATGAGTTGGATTGACATAAGAGCAGGAACAGATTCTCTTCTCATTGCTGATACAATCACATGGATAATGGGGATTAATATGCACTCTATCTGTTAAACTCCAGTAACAATACCTTAGTTTACAATTTTATAAGCTTACCAGCTCAACATTTTCTTTGCTTACTACTACACTAAGAACATAAAGAAGTAAATTAAGTGAAAGTATTGACACTTTGAGAAGCTAACAATATCTCAAAAATAGAATATATAAAGATTTTGTGGAAGAGCTGAGGGATTATGTCCACATGCTAATATTTACTCATGCCATCATATTTTCACTGGGCATGGATATTTGTCAACTTGAATCATTAAGAAAGTGCAGAGGCCAATTTTTAGTCAACGAGCATGCATATATTTTGTTTTCTAGAGTAATAAGAAAAATTTTCTAATTTGAATAATCTCAGTTTCTTTGTTATCTATTGCACTGAAATTGCTCTATATTTTTACATGATTTGCTATATAGATTAAAGCGAAATCACTAGGAGAAGCACAGTATATATTGTAATAGAATGAACAAATATAGCCGTGAACACTGGGCAAGGACTCTTGGCAGCTCTTCCCTGAAAGCTGTGGAAGACCTGCTGTGTGGAGCCCTGAGGCGTTCTGACAGTGAAAAAGCACACTGATAAATAATGTTTTAAAACATTTAATTAATAACTAAGGCCACGGGATGTATCCCTTCTAGCTCAGACAAGAGAGTTTCCCCTTGCTCCCCCTTTACTCTGCTGCATTAGCAACTTTCGCAAGAGGTAATATACAAAATATAGGGAAATGCCAGTACCTTTTTAATTAGTGTTTTTGAATAGAAGTACTTTTGTAAGCTTTCAAAACTGAATTATGGGGAGATAAAATGGCAACTCACCTAATGATAGTGATAATAGTAACAATGTGGTACTACTACATGAGAAGACAATAGAGTATTGAAAAGCTCAGACCCACTAGTCTTAGAGATCTGGGATCAAATATAACTCTGCCAATGAGGGACCTTAAGAAAGCTGTATAACTCCCTCTGTGCTTCTCTGTAAAGTAGGGATAGTTATAGGACTTATGCACAGTATCATAGGGGTTAAAATGGATTATACAGTATGTTAAATACTTAGTGCCTGGTATATATTAAACATTCAGTATATCTTAGCTATTAATTATGAGTATTGGTGTTTTACACAATTCTCCACCTTGAAAGAGTGATGGAGTTTGCTGTACACTAATGCAAGGAATGTTTCAGGTTTTAAACTATAAGATATTCTCTGGGTTAGAAAAGGTAGAGAACTGTAGATCTGGCATCCATAAAAGAATTTACAGGAGATTCATGGTCTCCATATCCCTTCATAATTTCCTCAGTAATCTCTTTGGGATTGTTAAAAGACAAAAGAAGAGAAAGAGAGACAAATATTCCTTGCAAATTCCACCCAAAACTAGAAAGCCATATCTTGTTTAGTCCTACTCATACTATACCGCACATGTACCCTTGAACTTCATGCTGGAGGCCTATCCTCCTTCTTTCAGATGGTGATTTTTTCCACCTGTTCACCTATTTTTTCCAGGATAAGTTAGTGTGAACAATGAAATCCAGTCACTTTCATCAATCAAGCCTTTCTGACTACACGGGTCTAGGCTTCATGTCCCTTCCACGTGCTACCAGGGCACCCCATGCTACTTCTATCTCAGTGCCACACCTTCTGACAGTTGCCATGTTGCCTTGTCTTGCTTCCCTTCCCAGTCTGTAAACTCTGAAAGGACAGGCAGTACTGTCTGATCAGTGCCTAGCATAATGCCCAGCACATAGTAGCTGCTCAGTAATTTTCATGTGGCTTTTGTTAATGATTGAGCTAGTGGGCTAGCTGTGCCTATAGCTATATTCCAGTGCTTGTGTTCTTAAGAACATATGTTCTCCTCTCATGGAAGTACAAGCTTCAGGGATATGAAGTAAAAGGTTACAAATGGTAGCTATAGTAAAATAAATAAATTGGATGGGGTACAGAACCCATCCACTATTGCTCCCTTTCCATTTGTACAAAGACAAAAATCTTGCTATTTTTTTCAAGAGACACAGGACATTTTGAAAATATAGGCCTTGTCCAAATATCCTCTGACTTATAAATTTGTTTAACTGTGTTGTACACTTGGAAATGATTAAGTTATCTCTTTAGTATAAGGTAGTAGAGTTAGAAAATAATTAGTGTTCATTGTTCATATAGTAAAATAGATGTAAAATCTGTACATGGTTTTACATTTTACATGGCACTTTCATATCTATTGTTTCACAATAACTAAATTTCTAATATTTATTTGATCTGAATTTTGGAAAATGACTTCTAGATTTAGATATCTATCTAGCCTCTCCGTATGACCTTTACTCTAAGGACTTGAAGGAAATTCTTTTGTTTCTAACCAAAGAACAACTCAAAGCCCTGTGATCTTTTGTACCTATTTGACCCCAGCTATTTTCTAACCAGTGGCAAAAAGTTTCCTTTTTTAAATTCAAAGTTCAGTCACATTTCTGAACATACCCTAACATCTTTCTATTTTACTAATTATTAGTCTTCAAATGATTTTCTTTTCCTCTTTAGTTCTCTACTAATTTGGCAAGAACTGCCTGATACCATCTAGGTTTTTCACCCTATTTCAATATCCTTGCATTGTGATTGGAAGGCTAATTTGTTCAGGACTTGTACAATGATGAGCTTTTCTCAAAACAGAAGCAGCAAGCTGCTTCACACCAACGTATACTTGGCCCCTCTCTTGTCAATCCATATGTAGCAGATGCAGATAGAATCTGTTGGTTGGCACAAGTAGCTCTGTGCACATGGCTCCTATTTTTAAGCCTCTGTTGTTGTCCGTGTGCAGAGAATGCTGCTTGTTACTGATGGACTCTGAATCACTCCAAAAGGAACCAGACTCAGAAATCCATGCAAGCAACCTAAAAATGAAGAAACTTCCGTGTGTGTGTGTGTGCATGTGCGTGTGTGTGTGTGTGTGTGTGTGTGTGTGTGTGTGTGTGTTGACCAGGAAAACATGAATAATTCAACCCTCTCTTACCCAGCCACTGAGATCACATTACTCTAAATAGAATTGCAATGCTTCTATATAAATCATATCAGTCTGGAAAGGTCCAATGATTTTATTGACAAATTTTCTCTCATTCACCACCCTTTAAAACAATATTATTACAGATGCACAGATATATGAATTAATAGCTCTTTGATTTTTAAATAATTGATCCAAAAGGCCATAAGGGTGGCTTGCTATAATATGTCATTGTATGGAGAATAAAGAACCCAAAGATAATTTCAAAACTTATGTTGTGTACTGTCATTAATGATAAAAGTGCATTAGTTGATTCAGCTGTCTTCAAATCAAGAGATAGGTTAGATATGAGATTTTCAAATTGGTTCCTAGAAAGTGGAACCAAGTGATTACATTTTTGGTCAATAATTTTGGTAATTCCTTATTATACATTATTATTATTTTTTTTATAACAAGATACCTTTCAAAATATACTAAAGTGTCTAACAAGGATTTGGTAGAAAGAGGATTACTTAAATTTATTTTTAATTTCCCTTCTCATATCTGAGCTGACACTTTCTACTTTTATCTTTATCCCATTTTTATCCATTCTAACAGTACTAACCCTTCACATTTTATACTTTTTGCCATCCTGTAATACCAGGAATACATTAAGGAAGACCTAAGGTGTTTCAGAACAAACTAGTGAGGGATATGATGAAATAAAAAGATATTTCAGGATAAAGAACTCAAGAAAGTCTAGAGAGAGGCAAACATGATAAAGGAGGGTTTTAGAACATGATATATCCTCTTCACAAAAGATGCGTCCTAGAAGGTCCCAAAACCTGTTGTGTTATTCTTAATCTCAGACATTATCTTGTCTCAGATTTTAACTTACAGTTTGGATCTCAATTTGGAAGATGCTGCCCAATACCTTTGACTTTGGCAGTCATCTATCAACCACCAGTCCTTCCCTACACCAGTGATTCCCAGGCAGAATTTATCATGGGAGTAGTAAAACAATATTTTTCAAATTATGATTGGCTCATAATATCAAATTAATGGATTTTGACCAGTATTTTTTAATAGAATAAAATAGAAAACAACAGCTTGTATATGCAAAATAAGGAACAGTATTAGTTTTGTGAAAAATTCGTGTTGGTTATGGTATGTCTATTATGTGAGGAAAAAAATTGATTGCATGAAATAGGAATAGAAGACAGAATTGAACTAACTGATGACTCTAATCTTTGCTGTTCACAAGTTGAAATATATATTCTCTACTCTGTTCCTGTCATTTTTCTCTCAAGATAATTTCAATTTAGGGCTATCTGAGATCAGGTTCTTCTGAAGCAGACCCTGAGCAAAGGATTGAGGTACAAGTCATTTTTCTTTTTTGAATGAGAAGGATTTTAATTATTCGGTGTTTTCAGTTTTTCAGTGAGGGATACAGAAATATAAGCCAGGGTCCCTTCCTTACTTCTCCACAGAAATCACTAAGGAAATGGGGCATTAGGAGAGAGAAAGGAAAAAGCTAAGCCAAGTACAGTTTATTCAGCCAGGTCCTGGAGTAGAAACTATGCTCCAGAGTTTGAGAGTTTGTTCCCTACAAAGCAAAAGAGCAGGACTTTTGTATTGTCACACCAGTTGGTCAACTGGGAAGTACACTGGAAGGGAAGAGACTTCAGGCACTTATGTTTCTCCTTGGTACCAGCGGGTAATCCTCCAAAGTAAAGCTGGTGTGAGGGAGGGGCACAGTGGACATGTGAAAGGGATCCTGGGGGACTGGGCAAGGCACCACAAGTATGCAGGACAAAGGCATGTGCTTGTTCCTTCAGAGTAAAAAGTTAAAGCCATTTTTTAAAAGCACGTAAGAATTTTAACTAGAGCTTTCTTGCAACGAAAAGGAATCATTTTCCAATTGCTGATGTCAAGATTAGACAGAATGTTGTTGCCTAGATGCTGATCAACTCAGCCAGGGTGGGATGAAATGACCTAAAATTAGCTTATACCACTGAGTACGTATTATGGCCTAGGCACCATTTTAAGACTGGAATGTATATTATTTCTTTTAATCACATTCAATTCTCTCATCAGTCCAACACTATACATACTAGTATGTGGTTGAGCCAGGTAGTCTGACATTGGGGCCTGCCTTTCAGAAAGAGGCTAATGTAGGTTCTGCAAAATTAGAAAGAAGAAACCCATGACTGCCAGAACCAGTTCCTGCAAATAATACCTCTATCTCCCTCCCTTGAAAGAAAGAATCCCGACTCAATGGAATGAGAGCCTCAAGCCTGACCTCATTAAGCTGGATTCTTTCTGATGTGTGTAATACGTGACTACCCACACAGTGTTCCTGCATGGGGGATGTCATAATCAGAGGATGATCCCAGTGTTCTGGAATGCTTTTTTCTCCTAGGGAAAAATCTTGTTTCCTGAACAGGCTTCAGAGCCCAGATATAGACCTTTCAGAAGTCCTAAGCCTTTACAAAGGTTATGACACATTTTTAATGTGGAATTCAAAATAAAAACAATACCAAACTATAAATAAATATAATGAGGCCTAACAATACTCAAAAGTTACCCATTGTAATTACTTCTTTCTTATTTAAAATATATCCAATTCTTAAGAAAATTATTTTCTCTCCATTTTTTGGAAGGGCGGGGGTGTCCTAGTTCTCTTAGTGTCTTAAGTATTAGCAAAGTTTGATTGTTGAATAATAGGTCTATCAACTTCCTTTCTCCTCTCCCCACCCACGTTTAGTATACATATATAAACACAACCATCTTCACACATACACACACATACATACACACGCAAACAATCTTTCACACCAAAATTAGCTCTTTCAGCATGTTTCTGCTACAGCATATTTTTATATTAGCTCTCTTTACTAGCATTCATGGTATTCATTAGTCGCACATATTAGAATTATATTTTCCCTTAGGAATTTATCTCAGAAATAAGATTTAAAAGCACGTATTTTCGTCTTTCATCCAGCTGCCGTTCCTGACTAACACTAGGAGACAAGCTTTTTTCCCCTTTACTGTGCAGTTGTTCTGTCCTGGTACTGCGCTCTTTGGTATTGCTGTGGTTTCTGCTACAGACTGCATTTCCCGTTACTGTGGTTTATGTTGTTCTCCTCTGCAGACTTCCTTACCTGGTTTACTGTCTGCCATCAGCAGCTGGGTGAGGCTCGGATGCTTTGCTGTTTATAACGAGTTTGTGTCAAAGAAACTGTGAATTTGTTACCAAAAGGCTGTTATTCTGCCCTGAAATTTTGTCTTGGTTACCTGGTTTGTACTTCATTGTTAGTTACTTTTCGTTTAGAATTTTACTCTATTAACTATTCTATTGAGCTGTTTTCCTAAGTGCCATTTTAGAACAGAATGGAGTATATAATTCTTTAACAAAAATATATAAGTGGATGCAATTCTTTATTTTTCTGTTTTAAGATTTGTTTTTCCGAATGTGGAGTTTATGTTCCCTCCAGATCTTGCTTTTGGGTATGCTTATTTCTGAATTAATGAATTCTCCTGATTTTAGATTACTATTGATAATATTTTTATATTAGCTCTCTTTACTAGCATATCAAATTAATTTTGAATCAATGCCATCTAATAATAATATAATGGAAAATGAGATTGCATTTTCTCTTTGAGAATTCTCTTCTAGCATTGACATTTTGCTACATGGGGGCAAATCTATTAAAGTCACATCACCTTTGTCTTTCTAAGCCTTAGTTTCCCCAAGTGCTCAGTAAGAAATAACATAAAAGGCCCCTTAGTGCTATGTAGACTAATGACAAAAATTATTGGATTAATGTTTGGAAAGTGTTTTAGAGTTCTCTCAAGAAAGCTATTATGTAAGTAGCAAGTACTATTATTATTTTGCTATTTCAGCTTCCTTATTTTTTATCTCAAAGTCATTTGGGTCATTTACTATGGCATTTTCTAATTCCTTGACAATTTTTAATGGCTCTTTGGAGAGCCTTTCGAGGGCTGTTTAATCCCCTTGTTGATGATCCATCTGCTTGTGGAGTTCATGCTTTTTTCACAACACATTAATATTCAGGATTTTAAAAAAATAGTTGTAGCTATTTTGTACCTAGATGAAATTACGTATCTTTTGGAGAAATTTATGGTCTTGCTTCTCAAATTAGATTTTTTATTTTTGTAGACTTTTTGTATGTGTGTTTTGGGGGGTAAAAGTGGAGCTCAGCAATGCTAATTATTAATGACATTATTTGGAAGAAATATAATTGAGGTATGGGTCCCAAATCATTCTCTGAAACCACCCAAATACCTTCCAACTGCAGTATGGCACTCTTTATGCTCTATAGATTAGAGTCACAAATTAACAATGCCAATTCTTTGAGTATGGAGCACATGCTATGAATTTCCATACATATATTATAAAAATGTACATTTTCTCAGAATTCCCACAACTGAGGAAAAGAAAGAGCATATTGTCTAGCTTCTTTATCCTTTAAACTCTTTGTGAACAAAGTGTAGGACCAGAGGCTGATTTCTTCCACAGAAGCATATTATTATAAAAGTTCTGGAGTAGGAGAGAATGATCAAACTCGTATTTAGAAGTATACTACTAGTGGTAATAGAATTATATCTATAAAATCATTTAGTTTTATTCAGGGATTATTTTGACATGTAACTTCAAATCTAGTCCTAAGTAAGTTTAATGGACATAAATTTTACCTTTAGACATGTTAGATACAGAAAGGTAAGATAGTCAAGCTTGAGTTTCCTTGTTTAGGTAGTATTTTGGTAGTATTCTTCTGACAATATCAAGTGATTCTGTTTATAAAAAGTGAGTAGTGCTTTTTAAAAAGCACTTATTCCGATAATCAACAATTGAAAGGAAATAATTAAGAATTATCCTACCTTTACTGTTCTAACTATATTTTACGGTAAGCAAATAGCTCTAGCTGAGAATTTTTTCTTCTTCTTCTTTTTTTTTTTTTCTGCAGAAGCATGCCAGCTAATAAATGTGGAAAGAATTATAAAGTCATAAATTTGCAACCCCCAATGAAATAATTGTTTGCAACAGTTATCTCCAGTGGAATAAACAATTAGTTGAATGGTTATTGGGGAACGTTACAATGAGAGTTCAGCTGCCACCACGTGAACCACTGATCAGCTAAGTGCCACTTCTGTGAGAGGACCAGCAAGTGTCTGTGTCTCCTAAGGAACAACACCACTGTTAGAATGTTCTCACCACAATATAAGTTGACTCTGCATTTAATCAAGCCTCCAGAGCTAACTTCCATTTACAAGAAAAATGGAGAATAGAAATATAAATAACATAACAAAAGATAGATAAATATAAAATGTGGGCCATTCTGTAGGAAAAATAAGCAAGTTTCTGTAATAAAGCAATGATGTCTAGGAAATAGGTATGAGGCACAAGGGACTGCTTTATTTTAAAACAACCAAATGTAATGGGCACGTCCTATTTAAATCCTGATTCAGATAAACTGACAGAAGGACATTTTTTTTGAGACTTTCGGGGAAATTTAATTAAGGAATTTACATTGGATGATGACAGTGAGTTATCATTAATTTCTTAGGTGTGATAATGACATCATAATTGTTAAGAGAAATGTCATATTTTTAAAAAGTTATACACTGAATATATCAGTGAAATAAAAGGGGGTCTAGAATTTAGAATACTTCAGCAAAGATTAAAAAAACAACCCAGCTGCATCAAATGGAACAAAATCTTAAGGGTTATGTGGAGAATTGTAATAATTTTTTCTTTGTATATGTTTGAGAAGTTTCAGGATAAAATAATTTTTGAATGAATAAAGGGTCATGTGCTTGAGAAAGTACTTTATATTTCGCATTCTCTCACTGATTTAACAGTGTCATTGAATTGTTATGTATTGTCATGCTAACTAGTTTCATGAAAAACTGAAGGGTTGGGATGATTTTTGTTTTCCTTAAGACCATCAGTACCACAGAATAGGATTTTATTATTCATTCTTCCTTCCTTCCTTCCTTCCTTCCTTCCTTCCTTCCTTCCTTCCTTCCTTCCTTCCTTTCTTTCTTTCTTTCTTTCTACCACTTTAAAACTTTCAATGAATATAAAGCACTGTGTACTCAATAGTTGAAATAAGAAGCTGACAGACACTTGTTTTCTTCATGCTGTCAAAGATTTAATCTTCTGCCTCTTTTTCCACAGTTTTGAATTCCACTCTTCTGGGAAGGGCCAGGCAGACTCTTCATACTGTACTCTGGTATCAGTTAGTCCCTTTGGCAATCTTATTCTTCAGTGAGTAAGCAAATGTCTAATATTTAGAGTCTCAGGACAGGTACTCTACCATCTAAGAAAGTCAACATGACTCCTTTTGGTCTCTTTCCTCAGTTCTTCAGAACAGTTCTCTTTCCATTGCTCTTCAGAACAGCTGCCTTTTCTTACTTTTTTGGTATGTTAGTTTCCTCACTGAAGGAGGAGATCCCTGAAGACATGGCAGATACTCTCTATTTTCATCTTTATGTTTTCATCTAGCACAAGGCTTCGCGTATATTAGAAACATAAAGGAGAGTTTGTTAGTGTAAACTAGCTGCATATGTGAGAAGTCTTACCTCAAAGATGTCTTTATTGAGAGAAATATTTTTCAGTTTCTTTCCTTGCAGTCCTCAGGAACTGCACTTTTGACATCCTAGGCGGGAGCACAAGAATTTGGCCAGCTCAGATGTCTAGGGACTGGCTTTGGATGCTTTTAAATTTGTGTCTCCTTTTCCCTTAAAACTCAACAACTTTGCCTTAGAGAGGGGGACATATTTCCATTGTTTCCATTCCATTGCACCACCTTCTTTTCTTTTGTCCAGTTTTTACCACCAAGCAGAGCATCACTTCCTGTCAGTCCTCTTTTCCCGTGGGTTTTCCAAAACTCATTTGTGTTTATTGTTTATTGTTGCATTATGTTAGTGTGAATTGGAGGGTGAACTTTACATCATTTCTCCCACCACGCCAAGTTATGTACATATCAAAGGCAACTTTCCATGAAGCTGTGTCTGGAATCTAGGGACCACGCTTTGTAGAATCTCTCTTTGCAAAGTCAAAGATCTGAGCCTAATGCCTATCCACAGAATATTTCCATTGCTGTTGAAATCTTATAGGGAAAACAGTGGAGAGATATTGAAACCTATGAGCAAGTTCTTAAAGCTGTCAGTTTGCCAACCCACTTGGCTTGTTTCTTTTTCCCAAAAAATGTGCTGTATATCTTTATGAAATGCAAGAAGAAGCCTCAGTCTCCCTTTGGGCAGGAGCAGAAATTTTTGTGACTTCTTTCTCCCCCTAGATTAACAAGTGTCCTATGTTCACCCAAGAAGCTCAATTCCACTAACTGAAAACTCATAAAGTCCATAAACCTTGAGAAGTCTAATAATGCTTTCTTACCTCAATTGCTATTTCTAATAATTCTACAACTTCAAGGTATTCCTTTCCCTTCATAGGTCAGGAAGAGCGGCATAAAAGTTACTCAAGGAGAAGGATTCAGAGCCAAAGCATTCAAGTAAAAAGCCATAGAAATTATTTAAGGAACCATCAGAAAGTGGTTTATGCCTCATTCTCAAGGACCTTACAAAATAACCTAGGGTTATATAGAAACTAAGAGAGATGCTTTCCAGATTAGGTAAAAAAAAAAAAAAAAAGTGTACTAAGGAAATAAAAACAGACTCCAGACAGCATGAGAATAAATAAAGATTGTGAAAGAAAAGAATTGTGTTCAATTTCCTCTACAGTAGAGAGGCCAAACAGGGCAGCACTAATTTGTCCCCAGTACAAATGCTAGGAAGTGAGTCCAGTTGGCTAAGCACTTGTTACTCAGCTTTTGGAAGTGTTGACAACTTCCTTTCAAACTAACACTTGGATCACTGAAGATGACCATGGAGACACTTATTTTTTCAAAGAAATTTAGTCTTGCAGTTCCCAAGATCAAAGAAATAATGTCTGGAACAAAAAGCGACAGTCATAGCATGAAGACAAAGGAAAGAATAAATGTGGAAGCCACATTCCCAGTATTCTTCTAGTGATTAAGAGGGGAACTTTGTTGCATCATCTAACCAGTTTTGCAGCTCTACTGACATATTTCCTATTATACAAGTGAAGTAAAAAGTAAAATTCTAATTAGTTTGATGTCCCTTTATGTATGAAATATCAAGCTCATCTATCTTGAGTTATTCACATTAAAGTTGTCCTAGAGACAGCATAGTGAGGCAAGGTTGAAAAGATGCTGCACAATACGTTGCCCACTGGGTTTTTCTCTTAATATACATTCCAAGAACAATCTACCAAGGAATGTCTCCATGTTCATAGTTACAATGATATATTACAATAAGGATTTTCTATAATTGCTTTGTCAGTGCTATGGGAGATATTTACTTATGAGACAAGGACCCATTAATGTTTTTGTGAGTGACAGTGAATAGAAGAAAGTGTGAAATAAAGTATAATTTTAAATAGAAAATTTAGATTTTGGAGAGATGGTTAGCAGGGGCCATGGAGGCACTTGGAAATTTCGGATTGGTGAAATGAATGAATCGCTGTGACTCTTGAGATAGAGTATTCTCAATAGAAACAATAGAGTAGTAGTTATGATAATGCCTGGATTAAAGTTTTAGCGGTATCATTTACTAGTTCTGTGACATTGGGCACATTGCCTAACTTCTATACAGTAATTTCCATACACGTACACAGGAACGATAACAGTATCTTTCTCTCAGGGTAGTCATGAGAATTAAATGAGTTAATATTTGAAAAAGTTAGAATAGTGCTTGAAACATAGTATGATATATGGATTTGTTAATAATAACTAAAACTAAGTAAAAGTTGTCTATGATTATGGATAAGTAAAGAAAATAATAAACTTCAATTTACATAAAAATTTTATTTCATCCTTTTGAAGCTCATGTTTTATATTTGTGTTAAAATGTGCTTTTACGATAACACATAATCTATGTGTATAATTTATAAATTCTAGGGGGTGTTTGTGCAATTATTTTTGTGCTGACTCACAACAATTTGACAACTGCTATTCCAAAGTAAGAATCTGTCTGTAAAACTGAAATGGATATTGTATAGGAGTATTTTATGGGAGCATCACTGTTCTTTCAACATGATTAATATTCTAGAGATATTAATTTGCCATGTCTTCTCCATTTCTAGGAGTGTGTTCTAGAGAATCTCAACTTCACAGAGCCTCTCTAAGGGGAGACCTGATTGACCATGTGATTATTGTCAATTTCCTATAATTGCATAATAAAAGGGTTGGTCACTTAACTAGTAAAATATCAGATTCTCTTTTATGAGATATGGAATTAAGAGATAGAAACTTTTGTCAGCATTGGGACCAGTATTAACATCACAGTTATATGAAATCATGTGCAAGTTACAGTTGGAGTAAATATTAAATATTAGGGATTTTTTTTTTGTTTGACAACCCTCTTTACTGATCTTCCCAAGTTAATTTTCATGGTCTCTATTCCTTGCAACCTAATATTTTCAGGTTAGACTCTTTACTATAGATTGGATGTTGCAGAGAAAAATATTAATAAAAAACAACTAAGACTAGGGATTAATAAAGGAACAATTATACCTTTGAAGTAGTGGGAAAATTGCAAAAGACAAATTGCTATGTTTTCATTTATGTGAATTACAATTATACATTGTAGTAATATATTAATTATCACCTTTTATTGAAATTAGATATCTCCAAGTCCTTTCCTCAAGCTTAATTAATGGGGTATAATCTTTTCAATTGTTTTTAGATAATATCAGGAAACAGAATTCTATAAACATTTTTTAACAACTTACTTTTTTACTAAGTGGAATTTTAAAAATTCACATATATTGTACTCATACACAAAGAGGGAAGATTTGTAGGGTTTCAGAAAGATTTCCACAAAATTGGGCAGATGCTCACATATATTTATATGCATTTTTAAATGAATGTACCTTGTTGTACTCCATCTGTTTGGTACTTTAAACTCTTTCCGGAAATGATATCTCAAACACTTTAGGAACCTTACATGCATACATACACAATAATACTTCAGACTTGTTTCATGGTGAAATAAAAGCATAATTGCCTAGGCAGTACAGCTTAAAGTGTTTATTTTATTAAGATTAAAGCATTTTATAGAATAATACCGTAATGTACTTACTATAATTTTTCTTCTTTATTTGTCTTGTTCTGTCTTTCTCAGTGTCTTTGGTTATAACAGTGTCCTATTATGTTTTAAATATTGCAGGCATCAGAAGGAGAAACAGCAATGAATTGTGCTTATTACTACACAAAGTCCAGTAAAGGTTAATGAACTTCTGCTAGTAAAGAAATTAAACATTTCATTTAAACCCAGGCCAGCTGAAGAAAATAGTGATTCTTTTAAAATCTGCTATAATTATATCTAGGTATTTCAGTGTTGGTCTTATTTTTTGTGTGTGTTCCCAGAGAGAACATGCCAGGGAAACAAAGTGGCCTTGTTGAACTACAGTTCCAGTTCATTTAGTATCCATCTAGTAAATTTCATTCATCATTACTTTCAGAGAGTGAACAGGTTTGGATTTTGTACACCAAAAAGAAGAAGAAATAGCTTTGTGCAGTTATTTGATGGGGACTATATGACCACTAAAAGTAAAACAATTTTGAATTCTGAAACAGATGTAGAGTAAATGATTTGACTTTTGTGGTATGTAGTATACTAGAGCTTAAACCACAAGACGAAGAATTTAAAAAATAACTCTGCCTCATGAAAATTACACTTTCCTTTACTAAACTGTGTAACAGAAAACTGAATTTGTGAGAAATTCTTTATATTAAACCATAACAATTTACCTACTTAAAAAATGGACATATACTTGGTTCACATTTTAAATGGGAATCTAAATTAAGATGTCTCAGTTAAATTTCTCTAGATTAGAATAAGATTGACAGCCCTATTTTGTGTAAAAACTGCCAGTTTTGTGTTTCTTAGGAAAAATTTCCCATATTGAATTTGAGCCATAGAAAGCATGGACATCTGCAGAGGAAAGGATGCTCCCCGGGGAGAAATTCACAGATCATTCTTCATAATTCTATTTTGAATAGAATAAACATCAAACTGGAATATTTATTCACTGATTTATTCATTTAATAACTGTTTATTTACTAAATATCTCCTTTGTGTCAGACACTTCAAGAATCTTGTCATATAGCTCTTAGTAAACCAGATAAAGTACTTGCCCTCCTGGAGCTCACATTCTCATAAGCATTAGAGAATGAACTTAAAATCTCAGCATAGTTATGAATAGAGCCCCTTTTAGTTTCACTGTTCCAGTGGGGGTCTCCCTTCAATTTAATTTAATATGTACATCAGATATTGATAAATATTGTTGAAAACAAAGCAATAAAAAAACAGGGTAAGGAAAATGAGAGTATAGGAGAGGCAAGGATGTTGCTATTAATATAGAATGTCGGGAAAAGACTTTTCATGAGAAATGAGGGAGCGAGGCCTGTAGGTAGCACAGGGAAGAGTGAACCAGGCAAATGCAATAGCAAGTGCAAAGGCTCTGGGGCAGAAATGTGTTTGGACCACTCAAGGATGAGCAAAGAGGCCAGTGTGGGTTGAATAGGATGATAAGGTTCATAGAGGTAGAAGAGAAGTCAGTGGGCCTTTTTAGGACATAGGCTATAACTTTGAGTAAATAGAATCTATTACAGAATGTTTTAACAGAAGAGTGATGTTATTTGACTTAATTTTTAAAAGAATCACATATATGGATTATAAGCTGAAGGAGGGCAGGAGAATAAGTGAGAACAACTAGGGGGTGTCTTGGATATTTCAGGCAGAGGGAATGGCTGCTTAGAAGAGGTTGTTAGCGATATGTGGAAAGAAATGGTTCGATTTTGAATATACAGACACATCATATGTGAAATCTCCATAATATTTTCCCACTAGAGCATGTCTTGGTTTTTTAATACCCATATTTCATAGCACACATACTCCCAATATATTTTTAAGATTTTGCTAATATGGAAAAAATTAATATTTATATCCTCCAAACTCAAGAAAACACTTTTAAAAATATAATATGCAGGAGAAATCTCAACTTGAAACTCAAAAAGTTGCTAGAGGATCAGAATCATATATAACTATTAGAATAACAACCAAATGTCAAAGAGAATATGAATCTGAGATGTTGCTGATGCTGAGGCCTTACAGAGACATATTTAGAAGCAGTGATAAATATTATCCTTAAACATGAGGATTACAGGATGAGAAGCTTTACTTTTTTATAGTGGCCCATATTTTAAACCTCTGTTCAAAAATCTTTGGAAATGTAATATTTCATTTTGTATTTTTTTATACAAACGTGTCATATTTTTTCAAGTTCTAACTCTTCAAAGGTCTTTATAAATACCTAAATGACAGAGAATCTCTGTCACATTGCCCATTTATCACCCAAATTGTCAGCACATCACTTTCCACAGCAAGTGACAAAGATAACTTTAACCTTCTTCCTTCCTTCTTAACCTTTGCCAAGCTTCAAGTGTCCCTTTACTTGGTAAGTAAATGCGCTATAGGGAATCATCTCATTTTTATTGTAAATTTTTGCCTGCATTTTTTTCTTTTCCAAAGCATTTTATAACATAACAATTTTTTCTGTGTTATAGGTACACTTTAGAAATTTAGTTGGAGCCTTTTGGTTTGACATAACTCATTGTATGTTTTTCCCTTGAAATAGTGTGAAATAGACCCCTGCAGAATATCTAATACTCAGGAATACTTACTAATATTCAGTTCAAGATACCTGTCTTTTGAATGTAGGATCTATAAAGAAGGGAAGGGTCAAGGATGAGTTCAGAGCTTTTAGCCTGAGCTAACTGGAAGCATAGAGCTACATTTATTACAATGCACATGATTGCAGAAGGAGCAGGTCTTGGAGGAAAATCAGAAATTCTGTTTTGGACATCTTGAGTTTGACATTCCTGTTAGATATTCTAGTTGAGATGTGAAGTTGGTAATTGACTATATGAATCTGTTGTTCGGGAGAGAGAGCCAGCTAGAGGTGTCATGTTGTGAGTTATCAGTATAAAGGTTTACAGCCTTGAGATTGGATATGATCGCATGGGAGGTGAATATGGATAGAAAAGAGGTTTAAAGAAAGAGCCCTGGGAACTTTCATTATTTAAGACCAAGGAGATTAAAAAAGAAAAAAAAAAAAGCCAGCAAGGGAGGTAAATAGGAGAAGCCAGTAAGGAAGAGGAGATCCAAGGTAGAGGGTTCTTTCTGAGATATCCTGGGTACAAGGTTCCCTTGCCTTTCTTTCCTTCAAGAAAGAAGGAGTAATTAACTTTGTCAAGTGCTGCAGATCAATGGAGTAAAAAAAGGACTGAGATTTGACCATTGAACTTAGCAACCTGGAGGTCATTGGTGATTTGATAAGGGCTGTGGAAGGAAGGGGAGTGGAAGGGACAGAAAACTGGAACCAAAGTAGAATGTGAGTAGAAGAGTTGGCAACAATGAGTCTGGATAACTTGTGGGGAGTTTCATTGCCAAAAGGAACAAAGGGGTATGAAAATTATTTTATAAGATGGTAGATTCAATACCATGTCTGTAATGTTGTTGAAATAGAAAAATGGTTGATATAAGAAAATATCGACGACATCTTTAAGTGTGTGAGTGTGTGTGTGTGTGTGTGTGTGTGTGTGTGTGTGTGTGTGTGTTGGGGAGGAAGAAATTGGCTTTAATAGGAGCATTAACAATTCATCTCAAGTAACAGAAGGAAATGCAGAACATCTGGGCACAGATGTAGGTAAGTAGGTAAATGTAGTGTGAGGAGCTTATTGGAAGCGTTTTCCAATCGCTCTATTTTTTCTCAGTGCACCAAGGGAGTAAGTTCCTTAGCTGATACTGAAAGAGTGGAATTGGTTTGAGGTTATTAAGAAAATGTGTCATCTGTAGGTCAGGAACTATTAGTGATGCCAACATTCAAGAAAGAGAGGCAGGCGACAGGAAAACACAAGTCACTGGGAACAAGAAGGTAAGATAAGTGTGAGGCAAAGGTGTTGCAAAAGACATAAAAACAGAAGTGGATGTTTCCATAGAGACTTGCCATGGTAAGCAGAAGAGTGCCTTTTTAAGACTCCACACACCTTCCCAAATGTGCTACTGAATGGTTATCAATGTTTACAATGCTCTTATATCAGACAAGTTGATAAAATGGAACTCTTTCTGTCTTGGTTTTAGCCAAGCTCCTAAAGACTGAGGACAATATAAAAGGTACCAAGTTTCTCTATTCCTAAATCAAAGAGCTAATCCACCTAATCAGGATTTTCTAAAAGGTTATGAGACTATTTTACACATCCTTAACATTCTCACACCTCTAGTCTCTATTAGTGGAGAGTTTGGAGAGGAGTGAGAATATTGTGGAAAGAATTTTGGAGTTTCATAAAGTTTCATCTCTTTCCACAAATAAAATGGGCTTCAAAGGGCCTTCTTTGGAAGGTTGGAATGTGTCCCCCAGAGTTTTGGCCTGGGATGGAGAGCAAAGAGAAAGGAGGCTGCCCTGGGAGCAAGCTATACTGCCATACAAGCAGCACAGGGGTGCATGAGTTTCCCACAGGAAAGAGTTTCCATAGGAAAGAAGGCTGTCCCAATATAATTTTGAAAGGGACTCCTGAAGTCTTCCAACATAGAGCAAGATAATCTACCTGAACAGGAAAAAAAAAAAAAAAAACCCAGAAAACTACAGGTGAATTTTAGGATACAGCAAATCATGAGAGCAGGAGTGGGTGGAAGAATGGTCAGCGTGTAGTCGAAGGAGCAGCGTTGCCTAGATCTGAGAGTTCTGGAAAAGGGTTCCCAGGAAGAGATTCTCTGAAGAGCTTACAAAGGCCTGCTTTGGGGAAAAAATTTGCAACCAGAGAATCCTGACACCCTTACACCAAGTAAGACTATATACTTTCTTCTTGATCCCTTCTCCCTCTAGGTTGGAGCCCAAGAGGTCTGAAACACTTACTATTGAGTAAGAGAGGCAATGGAAGGAGACACCACATTCTCCTCCTCATCTCGGGTTTTCAGGTCCGAGACAGATGCTAGCTGGAGAAGGGGAGAAGACTACTTGGATATAAGTTTCTAATTAGGGTATTTCATGGCCATTTTATGCTTGTCCTTTATTTGCATTTGAATTTTAATATTATCATAGAGATTAAGAAAATGTATATAAAGGAATATCTAATTTCTTCCTTTCTTTAATGTCAGGCACAGCCTCTTTTATATTTGCTGTCCCAGGTTGTCACAGAGAGTAGGTTCTCACTAAATTACATACTGACTGCTCCCAAATTCATGACCACCAATCTCAAGCAGACAATCCTAAAACATTATCCTGGTCCATTACTCTCGCACTCTCTTAGGAGCCATTTATACCTTTTTATTTCTCCTTAAATAGCTCACAATCCCTCCCCCTTCCTATCTGTTTGTGAATGTTCCCACAACCTTGTTCCCTCCTACTTCATCACTGGGAAAGTTTTCCTAAGAGTTCATTCCTTCCTCAAACACTAGGCTAATGGACTTAGAATGTTGTTAGCAGTAGAGCCCGTTGTTTTATTCTAATGAAATCTTACATAGAACTATAAAAGTAAAATAGCTCTAGTTCAAACAGGGTGGAGTTGGAATGTGTTGGAATGCTCAGCCATACCTCCTTAGTCGCCCTCTCTCACCCACCTCAAAGGCTGCCAGACCAGAAGTTCTTTCTAAAGAGAATTCTCTCCTCTGTTTTTCTTGCCTTCCAAGTCAATCCCTTATTCATGTGTTGATATATGTAAAACACTTAGACTTGTGCCTAGAACATAGTAAGTGCTTGGTGTTAGCCATCATTATGATATTACCGCCCAGGATGCTTGTATCTCTTCCTTCTTTCTCCTAAACACAGGCTTTCCAAAAAGATTCTAGTCTCAGGGCTTTTATTTTATATTTCACACTTCTGCCCAATGATCATATCATCTCGTCCAATGCTACCTAACACTTTTTCCCAGACAACTCCTAATTTTACAGTTTTAGTCTCAGCTCTTAGGTCATTGGTCAACCTCTCCTTCTCTCAGAAGGTCATTTTCACATACTCTAACCCGTTTCTCCTCTTGTCCAGATCCTCTTCCTTGTTTCTGTTCATGGTTATATCATCTTTCTTCAAGGGTTAAAACATCACAATCATCTTTTAATTTGTCATCTTTCTGATGCTAATCAGTTGTCATGTCATATAGATTCTGTCTCTGAGGTTCAACTAACATACTTCTTCTGCTCCTTTTTATTCCCACTGCCACTGCCCCAGTTCAGTTCCTCATGGAAGTTTGTTGGGCTAGTGCAATAAATACTGAGCTAGTTCCACTACCTCCAGACTTCTGGCACAAATCCATCACACTCACTGTTGCCAGATTCATCTTCGCAATGCCCTGTTCTACTTAGTTCCCTATCCCAAATCCTTGAATGACTTCCCTTTACCAATTGAATTAAGAACACACTCTTCTGCCTGAGATTCCTGGCCCTCCACAATTTGTCCCTAACCTATTGTATATTGTTTTTTTGAGCTTTATGTTGTTTAATGTTCCATACAAAGTCCACATTAAAACCAAATTAGGAAATTTGCTCTTATCTAAACACACCTCACATTAGAAATATACTCTTTTCTAGTTTCTCTTTCTGTATCTATAAATTATGCCCGGGCCTGTTATATTTCTGGATGCTCTTTGAGGTAGCATAATGCAACAATTTAGAGCATGAGTTTTGGAGTCAAAGAGTCGGGGGTTCATGTGCCGCCATGTGATGGCTCTATGATTTTGGGTTGGTTACTTAACCTCTCTAGAGCTAAATTATACATTTACAAAGTGAGAATGATAGTATTTCATATATCATAGTGTTACTGGGAGATTAAATGTGTTCTTAACATTTAAAGCTATTAAACAATGGTACAACAGAGTAAGTACCAGTAAGTTTTCTCTAACATATCAGAACAGTCCTGACTCAGTGTCTCTGCACCTGCTGTCCTTCTACCTGGAATGCTCTGCCCCCAGACATGTGCATGGCTTATTTTCTTAGGTCTCTACTAAAATATCACTTCTTCAAAGAAGTCTTCTCTGCCCATCCTAAGAGTATTCACCACCTCCACTCTTCTCTTTCCCTTTACCTTGCTTCTTTTTCTTTAATGTACTGACATTATATTATGTAATTATTTGTTTATTTTTATATTGTCCACCCCACTAAAATATAAGCCCCATAAGAATAAGGTCTTGGTCCATTCTGTTTATTGCCAAATTCCAGGCACCTAAAACAGTGCCAGGCATATGGGAGGCAATTAACAGATATTTATTGAATGAACAAATAATCAAATGAAATTGTTTAATAAATCTTAGCATTAATAAGAGGCAGTTCCAAATGCTACTACTATAATAAATTCTTTTACGATCAGCTCAACTGAATTAGTTACCTCCTTTTATTAAATTTGTATAGACTACTCTAATGAAAAGGATATTCTAACTTAGATATTTATTTCTGTTTAGTACAGTTTACCAGAAGAAAAACTTCTCAAGGATAGGAATACTCTAATTTAGGGGTTGGCAAACATTTTCTATGAAGGACTATGTAATAAATACTTTAGGTTTTACCAGCTATACAGTTTGTCACAACTACTCAACTCTGCTATTGTAATACAAAAGCAGCCATAGATGATACATGAAGAATAGTAATGGCTGTGTTATAAGAAAATTATGTTTACAAAAAGAAGTGACAGGCCATATTTGGCCTGCCAAACATAGTTTACCAACAACTGCTCTAACTCGTTAGTATATACTCAGTAGCTTCCAGCACAGTGACCTTTATATAGAAGCCACTCAATAATATGAAATTGTTATGCTATTATTAATTATTTTTCTCAAATGCATTATGTCTGATATTATGATATATTGGGTCATATATTATGACACATTATATATTATCATGTATATGAAGTGAAATAGTAGAGCCTCAGATATTAAAGAAATCATAATAAAATAATGAATATAGCCTTAATTTATTGAATGCCTAGTGATATTCAAAGTTATCTTGCTTGATTTTGATAATAGCCCCAAGAGATGGGAGTATAATGTTAGGGACCTCTCCAGAGTCACCAAGAGGGAATAACAATCATAGCAAGGATAGCAGCCAGCATTTATTGAACATATTTTAGGTGTTAGGCTGTAAACTTTATATGCACCTAGAATTCTAGTCACCAGTTCTAGAGTTTGTGTGTGAGGAGGTTTCCTCACACAACCAAGCAAATCTTGGACACTAGCTGGGTGTCCCTACTATTCAATTCAGTTCTACCCAATAGATTCCACAGATTAAAGGTTCAGTTCTACAGTATTGCCCCCATCTTCACTTTAGATACCAGTGAAAAGCCCAGGTTATCACTCATGCTTCTTACCAACCAGCTATAGCTTGAAGATTTGAATGACCTTTTATTTGGGTTTGATTAATTTTCTAGAGCTGCTTACAGAAACCAGAGAAACATTTTACTTAATAGATTGCCAGTTTATTATAAAAGACACCAACCTGAAATACTTCCAAACCTGGAATCTTTCTGAACCACTTACATTTGGGGTTTTTATGGTATCTTCCTCACATAGGCATAATTGATTAAGTCATTGCCATTAGATATTGATTCAACCTCCAGCCCCCATCTCCTCCCTGGAAATTAGTAGATGTGACTAAAAGTTTCAACCCTCTATTCAGGGTTGGTTCCTTATGGCAACAGGCCCCATCCTTTAGTTACCTAGGGGCTTTCCAAAAGTAACCTCATTAACATAACAAAAGACACCTTTATTGTTCTCATCACTTAAAAAATTCCAAGGGTTTTAAGAGCTCACTGCCAAAAAAGGAAAACCAAATATATATTTATAGTAAATCGCAGTATTATACCGTTATATACTTTATTTTGATCTTTATAACATGGTTTGAAATAGCTAATACAATCTCAAATTTACCTGATATTGTTACCATTGGGGTGATCTAAAATCCTTCATTGCCCCGTTGAGAGGTCCTCAGTTCTTTTTGCCAATGCAGTAAATAATTACAGATCAGCAAGATTTAGAAAAAGTGAGATTTATTAAAGTATGTTTCAGGAGAGAAATGGGCTACGCCAAAGAGGGCTACAGGCACACGGAAACCAAAGGTATGATTAAAGTACATTCCAAGGGAGGGACAGGTTACAATGAAGAGAGCTGCAGCTGGCAGAAGTGTGTGGGGGAGAGTCTGTATTATATTAGGGCTGTGATTACAAGAGTTTACAAGAGTGGTACTAGATGATTGGCATGTGAGGACATTTTGATTGACATTTGTCTGTTATATAACCCTTTGCCTACTGCACATGTGGTTACCTAGAATTCAGTCTGTTATAATTAGATTCATGAACTTCTGGGCATAGGCATATTATAATAATGGTGTAATAAGGCCAGGTCATTGGGGGTTGGGGGGTTAGTGTAGGACTGATTGCGTATGCGCTTGTGCCCGGATTAAACCAGCTACATTTTTATGACTTTCTACTTCTTTGTCTTTCAGCATGTAGTGGTAATTTGTAATCATAAAATGGGTGTTCCAGGGAGGTCCTAAGGGAGGTTTTTGGAAGGGGTCCTCATCCCGTAGTCTCTCATGTCTCCCTAACTACCCAACAATATCACATAACTTGTAAGCACTGAAAAATAGAGCAAGATTTGTGTGACTTCAAACTCTAGCAAAGTGATTGCTGTATTCTACTGTGAAGCATTTATGTTAAACCCACATCCAGTGATAGAGTCTCATAGTGAAAGGATGGAATATTTATGCTGATAGGTTGGAATTATTTGATTTATTGAATAAAATTTAAAATAAATATTAGAAGTCCTTTATATTCTCACCTCTTCTGCCTATCAACTTATCTTCCAATGCTCCCTCTAAAACCTCCCAGATTATCCCAGCTGAATGGGTATTTATGAACTTTCGAACAGGCTATATGTATTTCCTTTCCTTGCTTTTACTCCCCCCACCCCCAGTTGATCCCCCTGAGTGCTCTAACCTTTCTTTCCACTTATTTGATGTTGATCTGCTCAGATATCATCATGCCATGAATTCTCCTAGCTATCATAGATTCACCATAAAATCCTCATTCTGTACAATCCTGGTGGAAAAGTCATTTTGGTGCTTTTTTGCACTTGATAATGGTATTTAACTTTTTTGTGTATCTATATATGTCTTGCTTTCTTACTGAAATTTTAAGGAACAAATTCTGTCACATCTTCTGTTTGTCCATCACAACAACAAAATAATGATACATAGTAGGTTCTAAAATAAATGTCCAATAATAAATAATGCTGTAAAATACATGATTACATTTTAAAAGAATAGTGCTTGGTAAATTATTGTAGTTCTGTGTTCTCCTAGAAGCCTAAGTTTAATGAGATGGAAGAGTCTAAGAAAGTAAAATGGAACAGGGGTGCTTTATTCAAGAGTCAACTAAGTATGAAAAAAATGATCTGAGGGTCAGGATTCATTTTCTGCTTTTTGTATCTTTTAAATGAAAAAATTCAGTACTAAAATAAGTAACTGAGTTATATTACTGCTTTAGAGATCTAAATGGCAAAATACAAAGCATGCCTTCATTGTTCATTCATAATACTGTTATTTAGCAGTCATCTCAGCCAGAACTGAACATCAACTATTACTAGGATTTCATTGTGCATATGACACTATGCTAGGCATTTAGAAGGGGGCCAGAAGACATTATTTTTGATTTAATCTCTGCTCATTAAGTTAACATAAATTCATTAAAGAGGCATACATATCCATATATGTATTAAGGAGCTTTCTAAATGATAGGATTCAGACTGTGAAGAAGAGAAGTAAAGAACATTTGAAAATGTTCTCTTGGTATTCTGCATCGTGGTGCCACTTTGAATTGAGTTGTAGAAAGGAGAGAAGATGAGTGGGACTGGAAATGCAGAAAAGAGAATTCATGGTAAATATCCTTAGGGGGAGGGCTCAGATTTTGAACTGCTTCGATATTCTCTTGCATCACTAGCATATAACTGGACTGATCAGTAGGTGCTTCATAATCCTCTGTTAATTTTCCTTAAAATAAACCCATTTTTACCAAACTCATCCTATTTTCCCTAACTCTGCCTCTACTACAGACTTACTTTCCTTTCATTTTTCTAGAACTTTTCTGTAGAGACTTAATCTTCTTCAGGTTTTCTCATTTCTCAGTCTATGAACATTCAAAAGATATCACTAAAATGTTGAGATGTCATACTCTTCCTCACTCCTTTTGGCCTCTGAAAGGCCAGTTGTACTTTCTCAACTTATAAAGAAGCACATAAAGTCTAACTAAGAGTCAACCAGTCAAGATTCCCAATCTGTGTTCCTGGCTGGCAAAGGCTAACTTCCCTAGAATGCAAGGCCCTGCACATGATCTACAGGATTTGGCAAAAGCAGTGAAGATTTTTAAACTCACTCAAAGGGAAATTAATTCTGTTGGGAAATCTGCTTTGAGACTCAAATGATTGGGGTAACATTGGTTAATATAATTATATACTTTTCAGGGTACATTATAATTTGACATCTATATAGTCTA
>NW_011888787.1:15211157-15211525 GCF_000151845.1 Pteropus vampyrus | reverse complement strand
TACCTTGTTGACAGTTTCTTTTGCTGAGCAGAAGCTTTTTAGTTTGATGTAGTCCCATTCATTTATTTTAGCTTTTACTTCCCTTGCCTTTGAGGCCAAATTCATAAAATCCTCTTTAAGTCCAAGGTCCTTGAGCTTAGTTCCTATGTTTCCTTCTATGCATTTTATTGATTGCGGTCTTGTATTCAGGTCCTTAATCCATTTTTAGTTAATTGGTGTGTGGTAATAGACAACAGTCTAGTTTCATTCTTCTGCAGGTGGTTTTCCAGTTTTCTCAGCACCATTTATTGAAGAGGCTTTCCTTTCTTCACTGTATGTTTTTGGCTTTTTTTGTCAAAAATTATTTGCCCATATAAATATGGATTTCC
>NW_011888787.1:15210710-15211107 GCF_000151845.1 Pteropus vampyrus | reverse complement strand
CATTCTTCTGCAGGTGGTTTTCCAGTTTTCTCAGCACCATTTATTGAAGAGGCTTTCCTTTCTTCACTGTATGTTTTTGGCTTTTTTTTGTCAAAAATTATTTGCCCATATAAATATGGATTTCCTTCTGGACTCTCGATTCTGTTCCACTGGTCCATGCGTCTGTTTTTCAGCCAAGACCATGCCGTTTTGATTACTGTCGCTTTGTAGTATAATTTGAAGTCAGCCAGAGTGATGCCTCCAGCTTAGTTCTTTTTTCTCAGGATGGCTTTGGCAATTCGGAGTCTTTTGTGTTTCCATACAAATCTGATGATTTCTTTGTTCTATTTCTTTAAAAAATGCCGATGGGATTTTGATAGGGATTGCATTAAATCTGTATAATGCTTTAGGAAATATG
>NW_011888787.1:15209505-15210660 GCF_000151845.1 Pteropus vampyrus | reverse complement strand
AAATCTGATGATTTCTTTGTTCTATTTCTTTAAAAAATGCCGATGGGATTTTGATAGGGATTGCATTAAATCTGTATAATGCTTTAGGAAATATGGTCATTTTAACTATGCTGATTCTTATAATCCAAGAACATGGAATATCTTTCCATATCTTTGTATCTTCTTTGATTTCTTTTAATAGGGTCTTGTAGTTTTCTTTCCGTGTTTTGTTAAATTTATTCCTAGGTACTTTATTGTTTTCTTGCAATCGTGACAGCAATTGTTTTTTCCACTTCTTCTGACACTTCATTATAGGATCGCTATGGATTTTCGAATGTTAATTTTGTATCCAGAGACTTTACTGTATTTGCTTATTGTTTCTAGTAGTGTTCCTGTGGAGTCTTTAGGGTTTTCTATATAGAGAATCATGTCAACTGCAAATAGCGACAGTTTGACTTCTTCGTTTCCTAATTGGATGCCTTTTATATCTTTCTCTTGCCTGATTGTATTTGCGAGGACCTCAAATGTTATATTGAATAACATTGGCTATAGTGGACAGTCTTGCCTTGTTCCTGATCTTAGAGGGAAGGTTTTTAGTTTTTCATAATTAAGTATAATGTTGGCTGAAAGTTGGTCATAGATGGCTTTTATTATGTTAAGGTATTTTCCTTCTATATCAATTTTGTTAAATGTTTTGATCATAAGTAGGTGCTGTATCTTGTTGAAGGCTTTTTCTGCATCTATTGATATGATCATATGATTCTTATTTTTTAATTTGTTTACATGGTGTATCACATTAATTGATTTGCATATGTTAAACCATCCTTTTGTCCCTGGGATGAAGCCCACTTGATCGTGGTGTATAATCTTTTTAATACATTGCTGTATTTGGTTTACTAGTATCTTATTTAGGATTTTTTGTGTCTGTGTTCATGAAGGATAATTGGTCTGTAGTTTTCTTTTTCAGTATTATCTTTACCAGGTTTTGGTATCAGAGTAATATTGGCCTCATAAAATGAGTTGGGAAGTATTGCCTCCTCTTCAATTTTTTGGAATAGTTTGAGGAGAATAGGTATTAAATCTTTGAATGTTTGGTAGAATTCACTGGCGAAGCCATCTGTGTCCTGAACTTTTGGTAGGTTTTTGATAATTGTTTCAATTTCCATACTGTTGATC
>NW_011888787.1:15209101-15209455 GCF_000151845.1 Pteropus vampyrus | reverse complement strand
CTGTGTCCTGAACTTTTGGTAGGTTTTTGATAATTGTTTCAATTTCCATACTGTTGATCGGTCTATTTAGATTTACAGTTCTTCTTGATTCAGTATAGGAAGATTGTATTTTTCTAAGTACTGGCCCATTTATTCCAGGTTATTATATTTGTTATATAATTTTTTATAGTATTCTTGTATGATCTTTTCTATTTCTGCAATGTCAGTTGTAATTTCCCCTCTTTCATCCATGGTTTTGTTTATTTGTGTCCTTTCTTTTTTTTTTTTTTTAGTGAGTCTAGCTAGGGGTTTGTCAATTTTATTAACCTTCTCAAAGAACCAGCTCTTCATTGCCTTTATTTTTTCTATCACTTT
>NW_011888787.1:15184157-15209051 GCF_000151845.1 Pteropus vampyrus | reverse complement strand
TTTATTTTTTCTATCACTTTTTGGTTTCAGTATTATTTATTTCTGCTCAAATTTTGACGATTTCTTTCCATCTGCCTACTTAAGGCTTCATTTGTTCTTCCTTTTCTAGTTTTTTTTAAGATGAAGTGTTAGGTTGTTTATTTGGGCTCGTTCTTATTTTTGGAGATAGGCCTGTAATGATAAGAACTTTCCTCTTATGATTGCTTTTGCCACGTCCCAAAAGTTTCTATGTATCATTCATTTCTATGTATCTCTTCATCTCTCTTTTTATATCTTCCCTGACCCAGTTATTCTTCAGTAGCATGTTCTTTAATCTCCATTTTTTTGTCATTCTCCCTGATTTCTTTTTGCAGTTGATCTCTAGTTTCAAAGCATTATGATCAGACAATATAATAGGTATGATTTAAACTCTCTTATATTTGTTGAGGCTATCTCTGTGTCCCAGTATGTGGTCGATTCTTGAGAATGTTCCATGTGCACTAGAGAAGAATGTATAAGCAGCTGTTTTGGGATGGAAGGCTCTGTAAATGTCAATTAATTATGTCCAGTTGGACTAATGTGTTATTTAAGGATGTTACTTCCTTATTGATTTTCTGTTTGGATGATCTGTCCATATCTGACAGTGGAGTATTTAGGTTCCCTACTACGATAGTGTTTTGGTCTGTTTCTCCCTTTAGTTCTGTTAGTAATTGCTTTACATATTTCAGGGCTCCCTGATTGGGAGCATAGATATTAATAAGTGTTATATCTTCTTGGTGCATGTTTCCCTTTATCATTAAGAAGTGTCCCTCAATATCTTTTTTTACCTTTTTTTATTTTGAAGTCTCTTTCGTCCGATATTAGTACCACTACTTCCGCTTTTCTCTGAATGCCATTTGTTTAAAGTATCAATTTCCACCCTTTCGCTTTGAGTCTATATTTGTCTTTGGAGTTGAGATGTGTCTCCTGGAGGCAGCATATGGTTGGGTTTTGTTTTTTGATCCAGTCTGCAACTCTGTGCCTTTTTATTGGTGAGTTCAGTCCATTTACATTTAGGATGATTATTGAAAGACGAGGTCTTCTTATAGCCATTTTATCTTTTGCTTTCTAGTAGCTCAGTGTTTCCATTGCTTCCTTGTCCTTGTGTTTCTGTTTCTTTATTTTGGCTGGCTTTTATGGGTTTTGCCTCTGGTTCTTCTTGTTTTATGTTATATACTTCAGTTCTGAATCTTTGGTGTGTGGTTATCATTTTGAATATGCAAAGGATAGTTTTATATATATATATATATATATATATATATATATATATATATATATATATATATATATATATATATACAGTCGTCCATTCTCTTCTGCACGTGCCTTATCTCTATTCCTCTTTGCGTATTTAGATCTTTGAATCCTCCCCTTTTCAGTCATTGTTATCTCAATTTGTCCCTATGTATGCTGAATGTTCATTACTATCTTGTTATAACAATTCACTTCTTGTTATTTAAGCTTATAATGCCCTGTTCTTAGTAAGGATTGCACTCCTCTGCTTTATTTGCCTGATAGTCACTTTACTCCTAATTAAGTCTTTTTTTGTTGTTATTTTGTTTTCGGTGAGCTGACCCCTTTCAGTATTTCCTGTAGTGCAGGCCTCGTAATGGAGAATTCCCTCAATTTTTGTATGTCTGGAAAGGTCTTAATTTCTCCTTCATATCTAAAGAAGAGCTTAGCTGTATACATTATTCTAGGCTGCTAGTTCCTTTCACTTATTAGTTTAAATATTTGATTCCTTTTCTTTCTGGTTTGTAAGGTTTGTCGTGAGAAGTACGATGATAATCTAATGGGTTTTCCTTTATAAGTTACCGTTTTCTTCTCCCTGGCTGCCTTGAGAATTCTTTCTCTGTCGTTGATTTTTGATAACTTTAATACAATGTGTCTTGGTGAAGGCCTTTTTGGGTTGAGATCATTGGGTGTTCTGTTGACTTCTTGAATTCCAAGTTCCAGCTCATTCCTTAGATTAGGGAAATTCTCATTCGCTATTTATCTGAAAATGCTTTCTAGTCCCTGCTCCTTTTCCTCGCCTTCGATAATGCCCATTATTCTTATGTTTCCTCTCCTATTGGTATCTTTTTTGTTTTTTGTATTTCTCTTTCATTATTTTTCATTCTTCGGTCTATTTCTTTTTCCTTCTGATTTATTTCTAGATCTCTGTCTTTGATATCACTGACCCTTTCCTCCATTTGCTTGACTCTGTTTCCCAAGCTTGCAATTTCATTTTTCAACTCTTGCAGTGTGTCTTTTATCTCCAGAAGATCTATTCTTTTCTTTTGGAGGGTTTCAGTCTCCTTGCTCTGCTCATCTAGTTGTTTTTTTAATTCCTGAAATTGTTGATATGACTCGTTTCAGAGCTCACTGAGTTTTTTCAGAAGTACCATCCTGAAGTCCTTGTCATTTACATTGCATATTTTTATGTCTGTAATCTTATTTTCTGGAAATTTTTCTCTTTCTTTCAGAGATGCCTTGTCACTTTGGTTGTTCATGGTTTTTAATGGACTTTTTCTCCAGGCCTGGGCATTAACGAGTATATTCCGTTGTTTTTCCAGAAAGATTTGTTATTTAGAGGCCTCTCTTTAGCCTGCTACTAAGAAGGCGCTTTTCTTCTGGTTTCCAATAGGTAGCATCTAAGCCTCTTGGATCCCTGCTTGATATAAAGCCTAAACAATGTTTTTTAAAAAATTTTTCTTTTAGAAATTTAATCACACTTGCTACTCTCAGTTTCAATCCCTGTCATTGTTAGCAAACAGTTTAGGTAGCGTTTGCTCAGATTTCCCTTGGGGAGCTCTGCAGTATTTGTCTCCGAGGGTATGGGTGGAGGGGCCCCCTGGGTTAGGAGTTGGGGTTTGTGGCTCAGCCTCGGTTTTGCAACCGTGGCTGGTAAAAATCAACTGATGTTTCTCTGCTGCTCTGTCTCGCTCCTCTGCTTTCTGCCCTGATGACTGGGCCCCGCTGCCTGCTGCGTAGAAGTCCCAGCACTTCCAGGCAGGGTTGTTCAGGAAAGTCGCCACACTTTCACCCTTTACCCTCCTCCTGCAAGGAACTCTGGTGGCTGCGAGAGGCAGCTTCTTTATTTCTCCCAGTCCACCGCTGGACACCTGAGTTTCTGACCTGTGGTAGTTCTTATGCACAGATCCCACGCTCAGACACATGCTGGTGTGGAGTTTGGCTGTTTTTTGTTCAGTTTTAGATGTTCAGATTATTATTGTTTCAAGGGGAGAAATCTGAGGACATCTCTCACTCCATCATGTTTCCCAGAATTCCTTGATTTATTTGTTTATCATATAAAATATGACTTCATTTGTTGAGGCTTGAAGGCAAGGAGGCTAAGCAAAAGCTACAGAATTGATGATTGAATCTAAATAGTTAATCTTAAGAAGTAAGAACTAAATACTATGGTGAAGCAACCTGAGAGATTCCATCAAGAAGTAAGAAGCCAAAGTTTCAGGACAAGCTAGACAAGTGTGTATCTTCAGAATTGGTCCAGTGCCATAAATTTAATCCTCTTATATTTAAATTCTCCTTCTTTCTCACTCTTATGTCAGATAAATAAGAAAACCTGGTACTTCTCTTTAAGACATATCTATAAAATTAATATCATTTTCTACCACACTGACACTATCTTGGTTTGCCTTGCTTAATTGTTCGCTTAATAAATACCCATCTAAACTGATTTTACTAGCATCCACCACCTCTTTTAAGCTCATGTTCCATACCCCTGCAAGAATTACTGCTCCTCACCCAATTAATATATTAAGGCTTTAACTCCAATGTGATACTATGTGAAGATGTAGCCTTTGGGAAGTAATTAATTTTAGAGAGATCAAGAGGGTGGGACCCTTATGGTGGGATCTGTGCCCTTAAGAGGTGAAAGAGAAAAGAAAGGGGAGAGATGAGTGAGGAGGGAGGAGAGAAGGAAAGAGGGAGGAGAGAGAGAGAGAAAGAGAGAGAGAGAGAGAGAGAGAGAGCGCGCGCAAGAGAGCGAGAGAGCGAGCTGGAAAAGGGGAAAAAGCAGGCAGTGCCTGAAGATTTTAAGGAAAACCTTAAAAAGACTGAAAGGAGAATGATGAAGAAAAGTGAAAAGAGCGAATAAGATCAGTTTTACCAGAAGGAGCACCAGAGAATCTCCAAGCTGCTTCTTTGGCTTAGAGTCAAAACAGAAAGAGCTAGAGTAGGCCGGGGGCATTTGGAGAAGTTGGGAACCAATACCTCCCTCACCTCGGCATTTGCAGATCATGGTGGCTGATAATCATTTTTCTTCAGAAAGTGCCACCAGGTAGAGAAGATTCTGTGTAGATGAAGAAAAGGAATGAGCAGTCAAAAATGAAGTAATGCTGCATCCAGAGAAAAATATGACGGAGTGAAATATGAAGGAATGGCCGTTTTTTCCATGAGAGAAATATACTAAAGTTCTCTGGTGCCAGAGAGTCCTCAGCCTTCCAGTCTACTTTGTAGTCACATACCCCAAAACCTACGCAGAGCTTGTCATCTGCTTTTCTATTTAAAGAGGAAGATCCTGTTAGGGTAAAAGACCTAAAACAACTTCAGAGGGAATCTAGATTAGCAGCCACACTAATAAACTCGAAACCATAGATTAATAAACAAGTATTTCCAGTGTGGAGCAAAACGAACAACAAAAAAAGAGAAGAAAAATAGAAAAAAATGGGATAGCTGACAGCAGAGGGAACACAGAAAATTCAGGACATAGAAGAGGATTCTATGGAATCCTTTGAAAAAGTACTGAAGTACTTTGGGGAGGAAGTCTGTCAGTGGGATTAGGGCATCTGTGTTTGCTAATTGGTGCTTATAGAAATTAGGCCCCTACGCTCCTGCAGAGACTGGGAGATAGGGGCACTGTTTCCTTTGATGATTACATTTCAAAGTGGTAGCTTTTGTGGGTTATAAACTGGTAAGAATCTAGGAAGAGATTTATATCTCACAGGGACAGAGGAAGAATTTACTGTTGCAAGTTATGTCAAGTAAATGCTTTAAGAACTGGGAGGTCAGGAGGAAACCTGTCTGAAGAAGCAGAGTCACCACTATGCATAAAAAGTGAGCATTGGGTAAAGGCCTCTTTTTAAATTGCCATAAAACATCTGTGTTAATTTCCTACTGCTGCTACAACAAGCTTCCACAAATTCATCTTAGAATTCTGAAGATTAGATGTCTCACTGGTGAGAAAATCAAAATGTTAGCAGGGCTGATTCTTTCTGAAGATGCTAGTGGAGAATCACTTCTTTGCCTTTTCCAAATTCTAGAAGTCCTATACATCCTTCAGCTGTTGGCTTCTTCCATTTTCTAAGTAGCAGTATTGCACCTTCTTTCCTCTCTGACCTCTGCTTACAATGTTACATCTCCTTCTCTTACTCTGACCTTCCTGCTTTCCTCTTGAGAGACGTATTTCTTCAGAGTAATCTCCCCATCTCAAGATCCTTAATTATGTCTGCAAAGTCCTTTTAACTATCTCAGATAATATATTCACGAGTTTGGGGGATTAGGATGTGAACATCGTTAGGGGACTGTTTTTCCACCTCCCAGGACTCTGTAGCATGACACTTGTTTGCTGCTGACAATTTAAGACCATTGATCTCACACTGTGTGTCTGTTCCCACCCTATCCATGGGACCAAGTAAAGAGGGCTGGGAAATAGGATTTATACACACATGCACATGAGCACACATTGCAGAGCCACTAACACAGCCCCTCTCACCTGAACTGAACGTTCTCTTGTACTGTACATCTGAATCCATGCCTGCAGCCCCAGAGAGAATGATTTACCTAAGGCTGGGGACTGCCTGGTTTCTCTTCTCCTTCTTCATGGGCCCAGTGTTAGTCTTACCTATTGAGATGATGATGCTGGTTTCACTAGCAAATTCCCATGTAATGCCGAGCTCTGGTTTGGAGATTTTAATTTCATTGGATAATGATTTTGGTGATTTTAAACATTTCCTGTTGCTTGTTAAACTGCCGACCCGATTCAGTTCCAAATGACAAGCTTTAAGTATACAAGTGAAAATTTAGCTCCTAATATCTAACAACTACTATAATTTTAAAATCTACTTTCACTTAAGTAACCTTGTAATTCTAAAAAATGGTTGTGTTCCAGAGAAGTGCTGAAATGCCTATAGAATACAAGTCTGGCAGAAACTGTATTAGTGTCATGTGGCTTAGTATTGAAAAGCTCATTCAGAAGTGCTACTGACATGACTGGTGTAGTGCAGCATTTAATATTTGTCTTTATACATCTCTCCATGATGTCAGAACAATCTCTAGTAATCAGAAGAAATTAAAAGAGCTAGAATAAATTATTTGTTAAATCTAAATATATACAATTGACATTTTCAAGAAAATGTGCATAAGAGATGTATTGATTTAGAAAATGAAGATCATTTGTGATTCTGGAAGCAGTGGCTTTTGAGAATAGGACAATAATCTCTTTTATGTTGCCAAAACTATATAGATGGAGTCAGTTTTCCAAAAAGAAGGATAATCTTTAAGATAGCACTTCTTTTAGAGATTTAGTCTAATAAGACTCAGCCATTAATGATTCATGTCCAAATTCCATAATAAATTTCCTTTGTATTTAAAATTTAAGTTGAAATTAGTACTGATAGTGACCTTAGAAGTGCAATGAAGAATTATACAGAATATTTAGAGATGCTATTTGCTGCATAATTAGCTTGAAATCCATCAGTTGATCAGTTATTGAGCATTGGCTGGCTCCAGATGCTTGCAATATTAAGAAAAGACAGAATTGCTTTTAAAAGGATAGAATCTGTCATAGTTTAATATATACGAGGTAATGCCATGTCTGTGTCCTAGAATGAAATAAAGAGCAAATTTGTAGTGAATGCTATAGCTTTGTTCCCCTGGCAATGTTTATCTCATAATTGGGTCTTTCTTTTCTTTTCTTTTCTTTTTTTAAATAAACACCGTTGAAACATTTTATTAAAACTTTGTCTTTTCGTTTATTTGTAAGAAATTATATTTCAACTGACGTATGTCAAAAATGTGCAAGTTTGGTGTTTTCTCTTTGTTATTTTATCTTAATTTTTTCAGACCATCACTCAGCCTTGAAGAATTGTTCTGATTAGAGAGAGGTCTTTGAGAAGGTTTGCAGTACTTCGTGGCTTGTGCAGGCAGGCAGGCAGTTTTCTTCTTGTCTTTTTATCTGGCCAAGGACATCTACATATTATGTCAATAGGCACACGGAAATTTATAGACTGGGATGAGCACAAGTTTCTTTCTCTTTATAGACAGAACTAAAAATATCATTTTGAACACATTTATACTTGAGAGGGCTATACTTCAGGATATGTCCTTAGTCTGCATTGTGCACATTCTTCTTTTTAATATGTATTTTTTAAATACCAGATGAAATTGAAACAGTGTTTATTAAAGCAGAAATGCATTGGTGACATGCATTGGTTTTATTTCAGTCCTTCAGATTCTGCAGCGGACAGAGCTATGGTCTACATCTTACCCACAAAACCTTGATTTTACCCACTAACCCTTCTGTTGGATACCTGGTGACTTTATCTTTCATCAGCAATAGGACTCTGTTGCCCTCATTAAAAGATACATATTTAATTCAAACTTTTAAAGAGCTGTGAAAATATGTGTTTAAACATGTTTATCACATATTACAGAGAACTTTTGAGGTAGTCAGAAAGGTTTCAAGAGAAAGAAAAAAAGCCTTAAAAACCCCCTGTTAAACAGCAGTAACATTGCTTTCATATAAAATAGTGTGATACAGGATATTGGCTGACTATCTAGGATCTATCCATTTGAATTTGTTTGTCAAATAATTAACTGGACACTAAGCAAAAGCAATCCTCCAAATTCCAACATAAAGTTGTAATACCAAGCTTGGTTTGGGAGCATTCACTCAAACTCATTGTAGTAAACAGGTTTTTGAATGTGGCTTTTCCTTTCATGCAGAGAATGGTCTGATTAATTTTTCAAATAATAAACATTTTATTTGGTTTATGAAACCAATTACTCTGTTGTCTCCATTACTCACAGATCAGCTTGCTATATTTGGTAACAAAGGTAGGAGTTAAACTCATCTTAGTTTTTGCCCACAATTTATGAAAGGATAATCCAGTTCATAGGAAATGAGGTACTTCAAGTATTCGACGAATAGAAAGTATTTCTCTGTCAGCATGGATTCACCTTCAAATATGTCTCATACTGATCTCTGGACTATTGCTATATGCCACATTGATCCTTGTAGGAATAATTGTAGAGTTTCCAGGATTTCTTTTACTATCAGAAAAAAAAAAAACAAAAAACACTGGAATCACTTCACCTGTGGTTTGTAGTGAAAAACATCAGTCTGAGCTTAGAGTCGTGGATAAAGTGTATAATTTGTTTGGTGCTGAATTCTGTGACAGGAAAAATAAATCCCTATTGGGAAGGGTAGTGGAGAGAGGGATCTTATTAATTAAATAAAAAAAGATTTTTTTCAGCAGTAAGCATTTTTAAGGTTTAAATTTTTCTTTTACCATTTGCTGGCTTGAACCTACTGATCAGCCCTTCATTGCCATCCCACAAAAGAAAGTGGTTTTTAAATTGATGAAACGGGTGAATACAGTTATGCCTTTTCCTCAGTAGATGCTACAAACATATCCTGGTCCACTAGAAGAATTGCTTACAGATTAAAATAAATAGAATGTCATAATTGTTATTCAAATTGAATATCAAATGCATATAAAACATCCCTAAAATTGTGCTTACCCTTTGACCCAGAGAAGTCACGTGTGAGAATATGGAAATAATCATGTGTCTGAACCAAGATTTTACTGCATACCCAATGACAAATTAAAATAGGTAGAATTAGGAAAAACTTGAATATCCAATCATGGTCCGAATAAACATATTGAGGTATACATAATCTAGAAAAGATACAGCAATGATAAACTCTTATATTCAGTGGAAATATATCAAGCACCTACTATATGTCAGAAACTGCTCTAGGAACTGGATATAAAGCAATAAGGAAGACAGCGTTGTGATCTTACTGAATTTCCATTATGTACAAAAGAATCGACAGTAATAGAAAAAGATGTTTAATATATATTTTAAGGGAAAAATGAAGTATCTTAACTTGGCTTCCACAGGAAGCAAATCTAACAGTAGATGACTTATGTGTTATTTTATTAGGAATTGCAGTCCCAGGAGTCAGAAGTGAGGGCCAGCGTTAGTGAGGTTGGGAAGAAGGGAGAGTCAGCAGGAAGAAAAGGCATTATTGATCATGTCACTGCCAAGTAAAACCAATGACTAGATAGATCAGTGAGACTGAGTTCTCAAGAAGCCATAAATGCTCCATATCTGAACTCTGTAGGGTGAGGATTGGGATTGGTAAGAGGGAAAAATGTATCTACTCACTTCTGTATCCCATTAGTCATTTCTTCCCCATGAGAAGTTACCTTCTCCACACCTCCAGTTAGTGGGACGGACACTGAGTGGGTTGATCTGTGAGCATCTGCAAGGCATGTTGGGTGTGCCTATGTGAGGTATGTCAGAGCCCACTCAGGAAGTGACCTGAGCATCTGATGCATGTAGGACATTGACTAAGTAGGTTATATAGTAGTATGAAGACTACAATGCTATTTTTGAGATGGAAATTATTATAATATTAACAATGATTATAGTTTAGTTTTGAGAATATGGTTTGTATTTTGCTTCTTTTATCTGTTTTCTATTTTTTCCTATAATAAACATGATTGCTTTTGTAATAAAAAAAATTTTAATGGAATTTTATTCTTCATATTTAAAAATTCTCATTTTCTCAAATTGTTAATTACTTACTTAGGTTTGGTCTAATTTATCCAAATTTATCTTGGCAAATATGGTAAAAAAAGGATTATCACCTCCATCAAGTGATCAAGCAACTAAATAATTCCCTGTAATCTGTATATATAAAAATGATGCTAATGACCTCATCATTATAGGATATGTTTCTGAACATTAGGAACTTATACGTGATAAGGAAGACAGGAAATAAATATAAATATATATAAACTAGCATGTCAGATAATAAACCTTTTCTTTGGAGATAACTGAAGTATGGAGTAGAGATGGGGATATGAGAAGTTGGAGTGCAATTTTAGATAGGATGGTTAAAGAATGTCTAACTGAGAGGTCGACTTTGGAGAAGGAAGCTAGAGAGTGATCCTAGAGATAACTTAGGAGAACATTTACAGAGAGGAAACTGCAAGTGCAAAACTGAGATGGGCGTTTGCCTGGCATTTTCAGGGAACATCAAGGAGGCTGGAGTCGTGAAGCTGAGTTAAAAGAAATAGTACAACTACAATACCTTATATAGTGGGTGCTCAATAAACATTAGATCATTTGCAGTAGTGAAGTCAACAGCCTACGTGTTATATAGTTCTAAGTCTTAGTGTAATGTCTAGTAGAGAATATATTTTCAGAATTAATTCTCTCATCCTTGCACTCTCAAAGATGCTAATTCATATTTTAAAAATATTTTATAATTTCACAGTTTTATATTTTGTAATTGCTGTGCTTTATTTGACTTCCTGTTAGATGGTAAGTTTTATGAAGGCAGGACACTGTTATGTTTTATTCATTATTATAGTCCCAGCCTGGCACATATATCTTTTGAAAGGATATTTGCCTCCTTCTAACAGGAATTTTAGAAACAAGTAAGTTCAAGATATAAATAATATAATTAGCTAGAAATTAAATTCACTTTTAAAAAATCAACCCAATCCTTGGTCTTTTAAGCAGAAATATTCTGAGATAAATTAGAGAAGAGAGGGAAAAACATGTCAAAACTGTCAAAATGACAGCATGATGGAAGCCCCCCAAGTTAATTTCCCAGATACACTGAGCTGGCAATAGTAGCCATCGTACAGAATAGTGGACGATACACTTTCTTCATAGCTTTCTTAACTCTGGTGTATTTCACTCAAATATGCAGAATGAAAATAAACATGTTTTTAAAGGAACACAGAGTACCGGCCTAATCTATATTTACACTTTGTACCTCAAGGCTTTCAAAGGAATTGTTCCTTTTACTCCAGATATTTTCCTTATCACTTCTCTTTTTGCTAGCTAGCCTACTTAGTTTTTAGGTTTAAGAACAAATGCCATTTCCTCTGAAAAACCTTGCCTTTCTCCTACACTGGTTTGCCTGTTTATATGATTTCTCTAGGATACATTTCAACTGTCCTGTAATTAAATAACAACTGAGAAGTTAGCTGTTCAGCCTCTATCTTCCCCATAGAAATGTAAGGTCTACAGGACAGAGGCCACGTCTCTCTTGGTCATCTCTTTGTCTCCAATGCTTGGCACGTCTTTGAAACGTAGAATGCACTAAAGTTTATAGATATTAAAAATTATTGTTTAGATAAGCATAATTTTAACGAAGGTCACAGAAAGATCTGGTCCCAACTACTTTTATAAAGAGTCTTAATTTAAGGATGTAAACTGAACCAGGTAATCCAGAAATAAAAGTACTCATAAATTGAAGAAAACATATTAACTCCCTGGCCACTAGAGATGCTTCCAGTTAATATAACCTAGTATTTATTAATACCCTGTCATGCAGATATGATCAAGTTAACTTACCTCACATAATAATGAAAATCTGTCATATATCAGCTTTTGCTTCAGTTATGCTCTGATGCCAAATATGAGTCTCCTTTAAAGATTGTAATTCTTTATTTTTTTATATTAGGTTCAGCACAAAGTTATAGCAACTACAGAATTTTGCTACAATTACCAAACACTGCATAATTTCTATCTAATTATACAGAACTAATGTGCAGCCTCTCTGTATTAATAATAAAGTAATTAACCTAAAATACCAAAGTGGTGTGAGTTCCTTGACTATTTTCTCATTACCACAGCCTGTTCCTAGTTTTGAACAATTGTACATTGTATTTTATAAATGCCGACTCTAGATAAAGTTTATTTTTATATGTATCACAATAGCCTTAACACTCACCACCTCCAATTCTCTCACTTTTCCCCTTCTCTAAATTTGTGCATCTGAAAGGTGGCATCTGCAACAGGCGTTCATTATAAATCAGATGAATTTATGGACAATTAGGAATGTTACTAAACATAATATTATATTATCATAGCCCTCCACATTTACTTTTCTAATTTTTTAATACTATTATTAGATCTTGTAGGAGACACTTTCATTGTGTCTAACACTTCTGATATTATGGTGTCAATAGATGTATGTGTGAAAATCATTACCTTGTCAATTCAGTAATGTCATTGGTATCTTGATGTCAATGAAAATGTATAAGGTTCTTCCATTATCACTGTAAGAGCTTGTCTAGTCTTTTCAATATATCAAAAGATACTAGTCTATAAGAAAAACTAACTACCTGAAATTCCTGTCTGCATTTCTTGAAATTAAAGCTGGGGTATTGCATTATGATTTCTCCTTACAGCTAGCATTAGCAAAAATTATAGAATCACAAATAAAATAATAAGCAGTTATTTTTTGTGGCTAAGAATGTAAAATTACTTACTGTTTTGAATTTTTAGAATTCAAATGGGTGGTACACATAACAGGGAAAATTCTTGTTTATAAGTGGAAATAATGAAGAGAACTTCAGCTATAGACAATATTATGTTGAAAATATACTATAAAACATTCACAAAAGCAGAAAGGTCACTGGAAGTAATTTCTTTACCTAAAATTATGCCCATCAAAAGCAACAATGTCCCTGTTGTGATATTGAACTGTTTCATTTAGTGATTTCCTAGGAAGAGAGTAATCGTAGTATATCGCTAATCTTAGGTAAATAGCACTTAAGTCCTTGTGTAATAAAATCAGTATGGATTGCATTGTACTTTTACACCATTCATGTTTTTTTCCATATGTATGGTGTGGCTTAATAAGGCTTATTCACTTTTATTATGACTCTTTGAGCATAAATTTTGTCCCAATTTGCTTTGACAGATGTTGAATGCTTATAAAAGTACTTGAGTGGGTACTTTTGCCATGCAACACACACACACACACACACACACACGCACGCACGCACACACGCATGTACAGACACTCAAATAATGTCATTTGCTTTAAGTTCTAATCATTGGAGATGATAGGATTTGTGAACTTATAAATTATTATGAATTTAATTAATTATTTTCAACAGTTTGCCTATTAGATCTTTGGCACATGGAATTCTTAGAATGAGAAGAAATTTGTGAAATTTTAAGAATATGTATATTCTTAAATGTGTGTATGTGTGTACACATACTTTTACCTTTCAAAACTTGACATTGTGAAGGGGGGACAGAAAGAAGTATATAGGTGGATTATAATTTTTTTTAAAAAGTTGTTTTTTTTTTTAAAGTTTGTCATCCTGAAGTCTTAGGAGATTTCACAGAGGAGACCTATATCATCTGAGCTGTCTTAAAGGAATTATGGTTTTCGATGTAAAGAGTGTGTAGGATGCTATTGCAGGCAGAAGAAATAAATTGATACATGATAAAAATTCTATTAATATGTGTATATGTGTAAATTTATGTGTATTTGTATGTATGTATATAATCATGTAACCATGTTATGACTTGATTCATAGCCATAAAACTTATATCTTATTTTTTATTTGGGGTCAAATTATGTTATGCCTGTAATATTTGGGCCTAAATTTAGCAATTTTTCCCTAATCCTTTGCTGATTTTTTTTTGGGGGGGGGTGCATTTCAGTTTTTGTAAAATAAGGCAGAACGTAATCAAAGCTTTCAGATTTCAAATGAAGTTTTTGCTAGTTGTAAGCAATTCTGATGAAATTTGAGAAGAAAGTTGAACCAATTGGATCAGATAAGATTTTTAAAAAATTATCTGTGGATTTAAATGAATTGTGCAGATTTCCTGATTTTCTGTTCACAGAATAATCAAGAATTGGCTACATTTTAAATCAGATTTGTGTGTGTGTGTGTGTGTGTGTGTGTGTGTGTGTGTGTGTGTGTGTGTATAAGCATATTAGAGATTATGGAAACTTTTCTGAAAATGCAGTTTTCTATCTTATGCCTTGAACTAAAAGAAGACACCATTAAAAAAAATCATCAAGCTTAATAGTCCCTTTCAAAGATGAAATTCCTATAGATTAATTCTGATGAATATATAATGTACTTTTTTATTTTCACTAATACACAGGATTAAGAGGTGGGAAGAGAAGGGCTGAGAGCAACAGAGAGAGAGAGAGAGAGAGAGAGAGAGAATGTGTGTCTGTGTGTCTGTCTGTCTATCATCTATCATCTGTCTGTCTATCTATCTATCTATCTATCTATCTATCTATCTATCTATCTGTCTATCTATCTATCATCTATCATCTATCATCTATCTATCATATACATACCCATCTATTCCTGTGTGATTTGGATATATATCTTATAGATATATAGAGATCTATAGATCTATCTAGGGATGGAGGGAGGTACTTTAAAACAAGGAACTGTTGTTTCTTGAAGAAAATAAAATTCGATATTAGGCTGAAAGCTCTGTTCTCAGCCATGGGATTTGGCAGATTTCCAACTGGAGAATACCTTCTTAGACAACATGCTCTTTTCATCACAGTGCTCTGTTTAGCCATTTGTGAGAGTGAAAAGAGAAAGCATCACTAAGGAAGATGTTCTCCACATGTATTTAACAAATTTACAATTCTGAATCAGGTACATACTAACACAGTTTGAATCACATGCCAGCAGCATATTTTCATACCTCCAAATCTAAGATGTTGCAGGGAATTCACATGGCATTTTCATTCTAAAGACAATAGTGACAGAGAAAAGAAACCAGTGCTGAAACCAGTGCTGCTTACCTCAAAATGTGAATTAAATTGTGCAGGGGGGTGGTGGTTAAAAATATCTTCAAAGCCTGGCTTGATTTTCTTGGGGAAGGGAGGTTGTCGTGCTTTCCCTAGCATGAACATTTTGGGTAAAGCTGTATGCTATTAACTCATAATATGCTTTCTTAATCTTTCTGTTTCGTTGTCAAAAAGTAGGGCTACTGAAAGACTACATTTCCAAACTAAAAGCTGGCTTCCCCAATTAAGGCAAGTATATTCCCCAGGTCAAGGTCTGTCTGAATCAATAGCACGCGATTCTATATAGTTGAATTTAAATGGCGAGTCAGTTCTCATAATCCAAATTCATGTGAACTGCAAAAGAACTCTTTAAAAATCAGATTTCTTAAAACTGATTAGCAGCAAATTACTAGAGACCATTCTATTAATGCATTGATATATCTCGATGCACTAGTGATTTTGGGAAGGGTCTTCAAATTTAGCTGCTCATCAAGTACTTTTTGACACATACTTATTTATTTTCAAGCACCATTTAAAAATGTTAAGTAGAGTTGCTGCATCAATAGAAATTTTAAGCCACTTATTTTGTTTCCAATTAACAAATGTATTTCAAAGGTGGAGAAAGCTGATTAAGAAATCTGCCATATAGCCACTTTATAATATAAAATAATTTATCTCAAATAAAATTCAAAATTTAAAAATAGACTCTTTTTGCCAAACAGTTAATAATGCCTTGAATTTTTTTAAAGCATTTGCTTAAACTTTGGCATGTTTAGCACACTAGATTCCAACTTAAAAATAATTTTGAATATTACTTGGCCATAAAAAAGAATGACATCTTACCATTTGCAATGACATGGATAGACCTAGAGGGTATTATGCTAAATGAAGTAAGTCAGACGGAGAAAGACAAATATCATATGATTTCCCTTATATGTGGAATCTAAAGAACAAAATAAACAGAACATAGACTCATAGATACAGAGAACAAACTGATAGTTGTCAGATGGGAGAGTTTTGGGGAGCTGGGTGAAAAAGGTGAAGGGAATAAGTACAAATTGGTGGCTATGAAATTGTGAAAGGGATGTAAAGTACAGCATAGGGAATATAGTTAATAATATTGTATAGCTATGTATAGTGTACTAGATTAATCAGGGGTATCACTTCATAAATTATATGTCTAATCACTATGTTATATACCTGAAACTAATACAAATTAATATTGAGTGTCAACTGTAATTTAAAATTTTTAAAAATTATTTTTTATAATATTGAGTAATTCCATTGAACTGGGTATATATCTAATCACTGTTTCCCAACATTTATCAAGAACCTATAGTATGCCAGAGACTATTTTATGTTATTTTATTAGGCTTCACAAAAATCCCATGAAGTAGATGTTTTATCATTTTTCTGTGGATGAGAAGACTGACATGAGATTAAGTAACTTATCCTAAAATTTGGCTATTAGGAGCTATATTGAGAATTCACACTCAGTTCTGTAAAATTAAACAGCCAGTGTGTGTTCAGCCATGCTATTCTTCCTTAGAATTAGAAAACTTGTAGAATCAAATAAATACTTCCTGAAGTATTTTTGTATTCTATATGTCTGGTTCATGCTGGTTAAATTATGTTTTTTTCCTTTATTTTTAATGTAAGCAGAGAGGTAAAAGTGTGGGAATCAAGAAGTGGAAAAGAGAGGTAGAAAAGCAAGTCAGGTAATGGCATCAGTGAAGTTTTGTTTAGGAATATGACATGATACTCATGGTCCTTGTTACTCAAAATATGGTCCAGGACCCAGTACCTTGTTAGAAATGCAGAATCTCTTCCTCACCCCAGACCTTCCCAATTATAATCTGCATATTAACCAGATCACAAGTTGATTCATGGGCACATTAAATTTTCAGAAGCACTGGTCTAAGTGACTGATTTGACTGAATAGAAGCTAGGTTAGTATTTTCACTCACTTTGGAGAGCTCGTGTTGACCTACAGTGCTGTCTGTAAACCGGGGATTCAGTACTCTAATGAAGAGGGAGATTGCTCAGAAGGGGTTGCCATGGGATTTAGAATGGCTAAGGTACCAACAATCTTTCTAGCTAGACTCAGGGGAAATCACATCAAAATAATAGAGACTTGGCAAGCTGCCAGTGTTATCAAACTAGCTTCCTTTTCTCTCTTTTTCTTTTTCTGTCCAGACCTGTGTCTTAGGCCCATATATGCTTTCACTTTAGCTCCAGTCTGGGCATGAAGAGAACACAGTTGGATGATATCAAAAGAGAGAATGCAAAAAAAAAAAAAAAAAACCGGCGGGGGAAATTTTTAAAAACAAGCTCCCTTGGCGAAGTAGTGAACAAGTGTTTCAGAGAGACAGAGAACACACACACATATAGTGCATGGGTGAAAATTTAAGGGAATTACCCAAGACCCCTCAGAATTAATATCTGTTTGGAATCTAAATTTAATATCTAATTTGTCACTCAAACCATGGGTTTATTTTTTATCTGAGTGTATAATTTTCATACCATCAATGTAAACCATTAAGCAAAAGATTTTTAATGTATTAATAACTTTTATTGAATTAAAAGGGTGTGACATTAAATTATACCCTTAACTGTCATAATAATATGACATAATGCATAATTATGATTAAATTATCATCACTATTACATCTGTCACAGATGAATCTCCTAGATAGATGGGAAAAAAATCTAACTTGTTCATTATTTTACCTTCCCAGCAAGTGTCCTACAGTCGGTCATGTCACAAATTTATATAATGTCCTTGAGAGCTGGGTTTTCTGTTAGAAATTCAGTTACACTAAAATATGTGAAAACCCACAGATGGCAGAGTGGAACTCCTATGAATATACATTTGATGAGATTATGTGTCTCATTTATTCCAACCACAAATGAAATATTTTGCACTTATGAACTGTGCCACTGTTAAACTTATTTTGGTTTTTGTATGTGAATAATGATGAACTGAGTTGAAAACTTTAAAGCTTAGTAGAGCCTTGCCCTTTTTATTCTATGAACACAGATATTCTCCTGCACCTTGAAGCATACTGCTCCTGATGAGGTACCATGTCTTTTCCTTTTTTCTTTTAAGTTTAGAGAATACATGTTATGATCAAATATATGCCAAGGTTATCATTAATGATTTAAAGAAAGAAAAGGAAAGAAAGCTTACATTTATATAGCATATACACAGAGCAAGAATGACTTCAACATATATTACCTTTCATATAATCTTTATAATAATTTTTTTGAATTATGTATTATGATCTACAGATGAAAAATTCAAACAGATTTGTTAAATGATTGACTTAAAGTCAAATAGTAAGTAGCAGAGCTAGGTAAGAGCTCACCTAGATCTTGCATGTTTAGTCTATTTTTACTTTGTTCATTCATTCATAAAATATATATTGAACACCTATTATGTTCTAAATATCGCACTATATGCGATCACAAGCAAAGATAGATAATATTTGTCATTTTTTGAAGCTTACAGTCTAATGACAGGGGAGGGAGGGTTGTGGGAGCAGGCAGTAAATTAAGTATAGAAAACTGAGTATGTGCTATAAAGGAGAGATCAGACCAGAAGATCTTGATGTACTAGGAGTCATCAGTTTCTCCCTCCAAACTCAGTCCTTTTTGAAAGACAAAAACAAACAAATAAACAAACAAAGGATTTACTTTTATGAAACAGAAGGTTTGTGCATGAAAGGGATGTAGAAACAGGGGTGGGGTATTGTTTCGAAATAATGGAAGCAGCATACATAAAAGCCCCAGTGTAACAGGGAGTTTGACATTTTCAAAGAAGGAAAACATGTTCAGTATGTCTGAAGCATAGAAGGCAATGGGGAAAGAGTAGGCTGATGAAAGGTGGAAAGAGGCAGACACTTGACTATGCATGGCTTTCCAAACCATGTGAAAAATTTGAGTCTAAGGCACTGGGAGTCTCCCAAAGAACTCTACATGTGTTTTAGGAATTGGATGAAAATGACAAGATTTGCATTTTGAAAACTCATTGGAGCTGACGTGTGGTAAATGGATTGAAATGTACATAAGCAGTGGTGAAGATCAAGAAAAGTGAGATTTCAGTCAACTTGATTATGACTTCTAGATGCCCACAATTCTTAATTTTTAAAAAATTTTTTACTGCTATATTTATAAATAATATTTATATCTCACTTTCTTGAATTATCAAATTCAGGCATTGACTTACTGCTATGGCTTCTGAACATTTTATACTCTTTTATTTCCCCTTATATTCCCATTTTAATAGTATAATGTTCATTAAGTCAGTGGTTGCATTTTTATATCATTATGACCATGTAAATATTATTCCCTGATGATTCATATAATGAATTATGATTATAATTTTTGTTTCATGGAGCTTTTTGTTTTCCTAGGATTAATAATTGTTTTTATTTTTCACTTATTTAGATTTCTGTAGATCTACTTTGTAGTTTACCAATTGATTCAATGCATATCTTTAGTCTTTTCCAAATTCACAAATACATTAAATGATCCATTAGTTCTATTTTTCTCTCACAAACCTCCCTTGGACATACCTTTATCTCCATTTCCCACCTGTCTTGATTGTTCTCCAGGCCAGCTGCTTAGCTGTTGACCTGGAGTCTTTCTTTAGTGTTGTCATAAAATTACTTTTTCATCTTGTTTTCCAGAATCCCATGCCATTCTGACTTTTGCGTATCATGTGTACTAATTTTCTTTCTCTCTTTGGAATGTTTTAGTAATTCATCTGATCTCTGGCATTTTGGAACTCTGTGGTTATGGGGCTAGGTGTATTAAGAGTGTTGTTATATATTGTTTTAAAAAATTGCAGATGTTTTCAGTGTGGAGATTTAAATTTCTCTAATATTATTTTTAATAACTCCTACCTCTGTTCCTTTTTATCTCTACTTTTAGATTCCTATTAGTTGGATGTTGGCCCTCATAGACTCAACTATAAGCCTCCATTTTTCTTTTCTAAGTTTCTCATTTTCTTATCTTTTCACTTGTGTTTTCTGTATGTCTTAACCTTTTTTCTTTCTGTGAGAGTTCTGGATTTTGTCAGTTCCATCTTTGTGTTAATTTGATTACCTTGTTCTTGATTTCAAGGATCGTTTTCCTTTGCTTCTGTTTTCTTTGATGGATGCATCCTGCTATTTTATCTGGACATAACATCTCCCTATCCCTTTATGTCTCAGAGAAAATAAGTTATAGAGTTTTAATTATAAAAGTATGTTTTCTTGTTTTTACCTTCCCCACTTTTGATCATTTTTACCCATATACTTCATGCAAGAAGCTTTCCTCAAATATCTTCTGATTTGTGAACATTCATTCAGATTTCAATGGTTCCATACCTGTAATGACAGCATATGTAATTTTGATCAACTCTCACATTGAGAACACCTGCAAAGAGGGAACATTTCAAAATAATAAAAATGTTAACTGCAGAGAATTAGAGTAATTCTGATCTTATGTTCACATAATTATGTTTTCTAAAATTATATAAAATAAAAATTTAAATAAAAAAAGCAAAATAGCTTAGTCCACAATGTTCATGAAAAAATTGTTTATCTCTTCCAGTAATTAATAGAAAAGGTAGACAAAATATCAAAAATATTGATTTTTAGAAGATTACTGATTCTTTAGAAGTATATAGAATTTCAATAACACGATTAAAAATAACATGAAAATATACATATGTTTTATTTAAATTATATATGTATATAATTTTACCCAAAAGCTATCTGCAAAATACATTCTTTTCAAGTACACATAGAATATTTAAAGAAACTAACAACATACTGGGCCATAATTGTAGTCTCAACAAAAGTAAATCAAATAGAGTATGTAATCTTAGCATAATAAAATTAAGCTAGAAATAAATAATAGGAAAATAACTACAAAAATCTTCATTTATAGATTAAGGAAATGACAAAATAAAAATATTTGAACTGAGTGATAATGAAAATACTAAATATTAAAATGTCAGGGATCCACCTAAAGTCATGGTTAAATAAGTATGTAGTCTTAAATGCATAAAGTAGAAAAGAAGAATGAATAAAACAAATGATATGAGCATCAAGTTCAAGAAGTTGGTAAAAGAGCAGTAAATTAAACATAAGGAAAATTAAGAAAGAAAAAAAAGAACAGAGATTACAAAAATAAATAAAATTGTACAATAGAGTGTTAAGAAACCTAAAAGTGAAGATTGTTTTTTAACAGATAACCCAAATTAATAACTCTCTCCCAAGAATGATGAAAAAAATTGTGAAAGGACACAAAAAGTCTGTATCAGATATGACAAGGGGACATCAGTAAACACTAAAAGGATCATTAGAGGATATTATAAACAATATTATAACAATAAATATAAAATATTAAATAAGACATTTGCTTCTGGCCAGAATTTATTCTCACTTTAAACAACTAGGAAACCAGACAATAAATAAAACAACAATTTGCAGACATTGAAAAACAGATTATGCCACACCATGATCTGTAAGAGATGAGAAACACATGAATCGATCCCTATCCAAGCACCAGATTACTTTCTGTAAGTAGTTCCTGGGTTGCAGTGCAAGGAAAGGTATTTCAAAGATGTTACTGAATTGAGATGGCAGGAATTGAATTTGGAGAGGTTGAGGTGACTAGAATTTGTGAGACTGAGTATAGTGAGTGGGAATCTGCACAGATACAGAGATCAAGAGAGATGCAGAGAGGTTCTCTTGAGCCTTTGGCTCAGTACTGATTGGCACATGTGCGAGAGGAAACTATCTGAAACTGGGGAAATATCTGCCAGAGAGGAGGAGGGAGAGTAATTTCTTGAGGACATTCTGGATTGATAATGGTTCATGTTCCCACTGACCAAAGTAGAAATAACTCATAAACACAATTATGTAGATTTGGGGGTAAATATTTGGAAGGGTATTCCCCTAATAATGAGGATAAATTATCTTAAACAAGTAGCTGCTCTGACTTTGAAAGAATCCAATGTTAGTTACTGATTCTAAGTAACTAACTAGATGCCAGAAAGAAACATGATATCATTTAAAGAAATTCAACAAAATCCAGAATTTAAAAGGTAAAATTGACAATATTTTGGATCCAATACAAAATTATGAGCCATGCAAAGAAGCCAGAAAAATATGACCCATAACCAAGAGAAGAAACAAACAAAAGAAATATTCCCAGAGACTACAGAGATGATTGAATGAGTAGAAGACATTAATACAGATATTGTAAATATGCCTCTTTATTAAAGAGATAGCAGAAAATTTGAGCACGAAGTGGCGAGAAATAAAAGGTTTGAGAAAAACTCCAGTTAAACGTCTAGAATTGAAAAGTACTCTGGGTGGAATCAAAGCCAATTAGACACTAATATAGAAAAAATCAGTAAATATTAAAACATACTAACAGAAACTAACCAAGATGAAATAAAGAGAAAAAAGAATGAAAAAATAATTAAACAGAGCATCAGTGACCTCTGGAATAATATAAAGTGATTTGACATACTTCTAATTAGAGTACCAAGAGGGAAATGAAAGTAGGAGAGAAAAAAATATTTTAAAAAGTAATATCCCCAAGTTTTCCAAGTTTGAGGAAAATTATAAACCCACGTGAATTAGTTTTCTATTGCTTCTATAATAAATTACCACAAACAGTGATTTCAGATAATAAAAATGTATTATCTTACATTTCTGGAGGTCAGAAGTCTGAAATGGGTTTTACTAGGCTAAAATTAAGATATAGGAAGGGCTATGTTTTTTGTTCTAAAGAAGCTAGGGGAGAATCTATTTTCTCCTCTTTTCCAGATCTAAAACCAGATATGGATACTAGATCGAAAGAAAAGTACAGGCCGACATTGCTGATGAACATAGATGCAAAAATCCTAAACGACGTATTAGTAAACTGAACCCAACAATATATTAAAAGGCTCATACGTATGATTAAGTGAAATTTATTCCAAGCATGCAACTATGTTTCAGTATCCACAAGTCAATAAATATGATATACCATATTAACAAATTGAGGGATAAAAATCATATGATCATCTCAACAAATATAAAAAAATCATTTGACTTAATTCAGTATTCATTTACAATAATAACTCTCAACAAAGTGGGTATAGAGGGAACATACCTCAACATAATAATGGTCGTTTATGGCAAACTCACAGCTAACATTATAGTCATTGGTGAGCAGCTAAAAACTTCCTCTAAGATTAGGAACAAGACAAGGATGCCCACTCTTGCCACTTTTATTTAACATAGTATTGGAAGTCTTAGCCAGAGCAATTAGGCAAGAAAATAAATAAATTGAAAAGGAAGAAGTAAAACTCTTATCATTATTTGCTGATGATATATAGAAAATCCTAAAAATTCCATCAAAAATCTGTTAGCACTAATAAATGAATTCAGTAAAGTTGCAAAATACAATTAATAAACATAAATCTGTTGCATTTCTATACCCTGATAATGAGTTATCAGAAAGAAAAATTAAGAAAATAATGCCATTTACAAATGCATCAAAAAAAATAAAAAATAAAAAATAAAAAATAAACCCTAGAAATAGATTTAACCAAGGGAGTGAAAGACCTATACACTAAAAGCTATTAGACATTGATGAAAGAAATTGAAGAAGGCACACATAAATGGAAAGATATTTTGTGCTCATGAAATGGAAGAATTGTTTAAATGCTCATACTACCCAAAGCAATATACAGATTCAATATAATCCCTATCAAACTTCCCATGGCATTTTTCACAGAATTAAAACAAATGAGTCTAAATTTGTGTGAACCACCAATTACCCTGAATAGCCAAAGCAATCTTGAGAAAGAAAAACAAAGCTGGAGGCATTACACGCCTTGATTTCAAACTATATTTTAAAGCTACAATAATCAAAACAGTGTGGTATTGGCATACAATACAAACAAATGGTACAGAATAGAGAGCCCAGAAATAAACCCATGCATACATGGTAAAGTAATTTAAAACAAAGCAACCAAGCATGTACAGTTTGGGAAACTACAGTCTCTTTAATAAACTGTGTGCGAAACTGGGCAGCAACATTTTTAAAGAATGAAAATGGACTACTCCCTTATGCCATACGCCAAAAATAATTTGAGATGGATTAAATACTTGAATGTAAGACTTGAAACTACAGAAATTCTGGAAGAAGACAGAGGCAGTAATCATCTCCTTGACTGGTATTGGGGATGATTTTGTGGATCTGGCCCAAAAGCAAGGGCAACAAAGTCAAAAATAATCAGGTGGACCTACAGCAAATGAAACCATCAACAAAATGAAAAGGCAAACAACTGAATGGGAGAAACAAATGTTGTATGATTCTTCTTATATAAGGCTATTGGGTAGTGAAATTCATAGAGACAAAGAACAGAATGGTGGGTGCCAGGTGCTGAGGAGAGGGGAACTGGAGAGTTACTGTTTAAAGCGTATAGAATTTTAGCTTGGGAAGGTGAAAAAATTCTGAAGATGGTTGGAAATGATAGTAGTGCAAATGTGAATATACTCAATGTCACTGAGGTGCACACTTAAAAATATGGTTGAAATGATAAATTTTATGTTATGTGTATTTTGCCACAATAAAAAAATGAGTTACATAATAATATATCTATAACAATAAATATAAAATAAGCAGGTTTTCTTTATTATTATTCTTCATTGTTGAATGCAATTAAGGATAAGAGAGTATAGTTTGTAAAAAAGTATAACCAAATATATATATTCTCAGTATATGCTAGAGTTCCTTCTAAAGCAATATGAATAGAAGAGACAATAATGTTTCTAGTTGCATTTGCATTTTGCATGTGCTTCTTTGCACATACACATAACCAAACTCAAAAACATAACCTGATGATCAGTTCAGTAAAAAAAAACAAACAAATTTATTCCAACTTATTGCTTATTGATTAACTAGGCATACCTAAGATGATAGTGCCATGGCTAAAATTATTTTTTGTCTATATCAGATAATACAATTTCAATCAAAGAAAATAGAGACCATTGTTTCCTTTGTAAGAATAT
>NW_011888787.1:15176004-15184107 GCF_000151845.1 Pteropus vampyrus | reverse complement strand
AGTCATTGGTGAGCAGCTAAAAACTTCCTCTAAGATTAGGAACAAGACAAGGATGCCCACTCTTGCCACTTTTATTTAACATAGTATTGGAAGTCTTAGCCAGAGCAATTAGGCAAGAAAATAAATAAATTGAAAAGGAAGAAGTAAAACTCTTATCATTATTTGCTGATGATATATAGAAAATCCTAAAAATTCCATCAAAAATCTGTTAGCACTAATAAATGAATTCAGTAAAGTTGCAAAATACAATTAATAAACATAAATCTGTTGCATTTCTATACCCTGATAATGAGTTATCAGAAAGAAAAATTAAGAAAATAATGCCATTTACAAATGCATCAAAAAAAATAAAAAATAAAAAATAAAAAATAAACCCTAGAAATAGATTTAACCAAGGGAGTGAAAGACCTATACACTAAAAGCTATTAGACATTGATGAAAGAAATTGAAGAAGGCACACATAAATGGAAAGATATTTTGTGCTCATGAAATGGAAGAATTGTTTAAATGCTCATACTACCCAAAGCAATATACAGATTCAATATAATCCCTATCAAACTTCCCATGGCATTTTTCACAGAATTAAAACAAATGAGTCTAAATTTGTGTGAACCACCAATTACCCTGAATAGCCAAAGCAATCTTGAGAAAGAAAAACAAAGCTGGAGGCATTACACGCCTTGATTTCAAACTATATTTTAAAGCTACAATAATCAAAACAGTGTGGTATTGGCATACAATACAAACAAATGGTACAGAATAGAGAGCCCAGAAATAAACCCATGCATACATGGTAAAGTAATTTAAAACAAAGCAACCAAGCATGTACAGTTTGGGAAACTACAGTCTCTTTAATAAACTGTGTGCGAAACTGGGCAGCAACATTTTTAAAGAATGAAAATGGACTACTCCCTTATGCCATACGCCAAAAATAATTTGAGATGGATTAAATACTTGAATGTAAGACTTGAAACTACAGAAATTCTGGAAGAAGACAGAGGCAGTAATCATCTCCTTGACTGGTATTGGGGATGATTTTGTGGATCTGGCCCAAAAGCAAGGGCAACAAAGTCAAAAATAATCAGGTGGACCTACAGCAAATGAAACCATCAACAAAATGAAAAGGCAAACAACTGAATGGGAGAAACAAATGTTGTATGATTCTTCTTATATAAGGCTATTGGGTAGTGAAATTCATAGAGACAAAGAACAGAATGGTGGGTGCCAGGTGCTGAGGAGAGGGGAACTGGAGAGTTACTGTTTAAAGCGTATAGAATTTTAGCTTGGGAAGGTGAAAAAATTCTGAAGATGGTTGGAAATGATAGTAGTGCAAATGTGAATATACTCAATGTCACTGAGGTGCACACTTAAAAATATGGTTGAAATGATAAATTTTATGTTATGTGTATTTTGCCACAATAAAAAAATGAGTTACATAATAATATATCTATAACAATAAATATAAAATAAGCAGGTTTTCTTTATTATTATTCTTCATTGTTGAATGCAATTAAGGATAAGAGAGTATAGTTTGTAAAAAAGTATAACCAAATATATATATTCTCAGTATATGCTAGAGTTCCTTCTAAAGCAATATGAATAGAAGAGACAATAATGTTTCTAGTTGCATTTGCATTTTGCATGTGCTTCTTTGCACATACACATAACCAAACTCAAAAACATAACCTGATGATCAGTTCAGTAAAAAAAAACAAACAAATTTATTCCAACTTATTGCTTATTGATTAACTAGGCATACCTAAGATGATAGTGCCATGGCTAAAATTATTTTTTGTCTATATCAGATAATACAATTTCAATCAAAGAAAATAGAGACCATTGTTTCCTTTGTAAGAATATTGCAGAGTTTAATATTGCAAAAGCCAGAAACTCTTGTCCTTATATCTGCATTGAGCACTCTTGTTTTGAATTAGGCATTCTTAATACTGAACATTAATTTATACCAAGTAGAATATAATTTGGGGTGCTTTTGTCAATAGTTCACCACTCTCCACATTTCATTCGGTAATTTCTTTGTCATCAGGTGCATCAGTATTTCTCCTGAAGTAGTATTTTAAAATACTTGACTCAGGTTCATCACTATGTTGTACATGCACCTAATATTTTTAATTATATCTGAAAAAAATTTTGCCCACTATTATGCCATTCTCCTAGATTGAATTCATTCACTTATGAGCATTTCTTTAAAAATTATTATATTATAGACATTAAATTGGCTGTGATTATTACTTCCAAGAAGTGTTCATTTTTTATTTATTGGGGTGACATTGGTTAATAAAATCATATAGATTTCAAATGTACAATTCTATAATACATTATCTGTATATTGCAGTGTGAGTTCACCACCCAAAGACAAATATTCTGTCCATATATTTAACTGCCTTTATCTTTTTCTACTTCTCTCCACCCCACTCACCCCTCTGGTAACCACTATACTGTTGTCTGTGTCTATGAGCTTTTGTTTGTCTCGTTTATTTGTTGCCTTCAGTTTTATATCCTACATATGAGTGAAATCATATGATTCTCAACTTTTTCCATCTAACTTATTTCACTTAGCATGATATTCTCAAGATCCATCTACGTTGTTGCAAATGGGAGTCTTTCATATTTTCTTATGGTTGAGTAATATTCCATTGTATATATATATGCCACATCTTCTTTATTCAGTCACCTATCAAAGGATATTTCTGTTGTTTCAATGTCTTGGCCACAAGAATAATGTTGCAACGAACATAGTGGGGTACATGTACCTTTACAAATAAATGTTTTCAAATTTTTCAGGTAGATACCCAGAAGAGGGATTGCTGGGTCATATGGTAATTCTATTCTTAATTTTTTGAGAAATCTTTGTGCTATTTTTCATAGCAGCTGTGCCAATTTACATTCTCACCAGCAGTATATGAAAGTTCCTTTTTCTCTACACCTCTGCAACACTTATTACTTGTCTTGTTGATAAGTCATTCTGTTATCAACAAGATATGCATGTGAGGTGGTAGCTTGTTGTTTTGATTTGCATTTCCCTAATAGCTAGTGAGGTTGAGCATCTTTTCATATATCTTTTAGCTGTATGTATGTCTTCTTGGGAGCAATGTCTGTTGAAGTCCTCTGTCGAGTTTTTAATCGGATTGTTTTGTTTGTTGTTGTTGAGTTATATGAGTTCTTTATATATTTTGAGTATTAGCCCCTTATCAGAGGTGTTGCATGCAAATATCTTCTCCTATTCAATTGATCGCTTCTTTGTTTTATTCATGGTTTCTTTTGCTTTGTAGGACTTTTTAGTTCTGTTAGTAGTTGCTTTAAATATTTTGGTGTTCCCTGATTGGGTGCACATATATTGATAAATGTTATGTATTTTTGATATATTGTCCCCTTTATCATTGTAAATTGTTCAACTTTGTCTCTTGTTACCTTTTTATATCTTACAATCTATTTTGCCATATATAAGTGCAGCTACACCTGCTTTTCTCTAGATGCCATTTGCTTGAAGTATCATTTTCCACCTTTTCACTTTGAGTCTGTATTTGTCCTTGCAGCTGTGCCTCCTGAAGGCAGTAAATGGTTGGGATTTTTTTATCTAATCTGCTACTGTATCTTTTGATTGGTGAGTTCAGTCCATTAACATTTAGGGTGATTATTGATATATGAAGATTTCTTATAGTCACTTTATTTTTTGTTTTCTGGTAGCTCTGTGTCTTTATTGTTTCTTCGTCCTTGTGTTTCTGTTATTTTAGCTTGGTAGTATTACTTTTTCCTCTGTTTCCTCTTGTTTTATGTATACAGTAGTCCTTTTTCTTCTGCATCAGTCTTATCTCCATCACCTCTTGCATGTTTAGACTTTTCCTGCTCCCCTTTTCTGTTTGTGCTGTCACAAATTATCTCTATTTATGCCGTGAATTTATTTTTGAGTTAAAATAGCTAGTTATCTTCTCGTTTTAAAATGTTTTTATCTTCTTTAACCATTATACAATATTTAAGTGTTTGATACCCTCTTCTGAATAAGGGTTGCAGTTTCCTACTTCTGTCTGTCTGTAATCTTTCTCATAGTTTTGTATCTTATTGTCTTTTTGTTTCAGGTAGAATAACCCCCTTCAATATTTCCTGTAATGCAGGCCTTATGGTGGAAAATTCACTCAATATGTCTGGAATGGTCTTTATTTCTCCTTCACATCTAAAAGATGATTTTGCTGGATATATTATTCTTCGCTGGTAATTTCTCTTTCAATAGTTTGAGTATTTGATTCCTCTCCCTTCTAGTTTATAGAGTGTATGCTTAAAAGTCTGATAATAATCTAATGGGATTTCTTTTATTGGTTACTGTCTTCTTTTCCCTGGATGCCTTGAGAATCCTTATTTTGTCATTAATTTTTGACAGTTTTAATATAATGGACCTTGGAGAAGGCCTTTTTTTGGGTTGAGATAATTAGATGTTTTGTTTGCTTCTTGGATTTGAGGATCCAGTTCTTTCAATAGGTTCAGTAAGTTCTCATTGATTGTTTGAATAGGCTTTCTGTTCCCTTATTCCTCTCTTTTCCTTCTGGTATACCTATTATATTTATATTGCTCTTTCTGATGGAGTCAGATAGTTCTTGTAGAGTTCTTTTTTTTTTAACTCTTTGGTCTCTCTTCTATCTGCATTATTTCTATATTTCTTTCTTTGATATCACTAATTCTTTCTTCCATCTGATAGCTCTATTTCCTGAGGTCACTTGTTCATTCTTAATCTCTTATTGAGTTCTTCAGCTCTAGAATTTCTATTTGGTTCTTTTTTAAAGTTTCAGCATCTTTGATAAACTACTCCTTTTGTTTGCTGATCTTATTTCTGTGTTCATGAAACTGCCTATCTGAAACTTTTTGGATCTCATTGAGTTTTTTCGGAACTTCAATTTTTGAATTCTCTGTCATTTAAATCACATATTTCCATGTCCTTAAGATTATTTTTTGGAGATCCCTCTCCCTCAACCATGGAGATTTTTTATTTTCTTTCTGAGCTGCCTTGTTACCTTGATTGTTCATGGTATTTGATGGATTATTTCTCTGCCTAGGCATTTATGAGAATAAAATCTGCTGTGTTTTTTTTGTTTTTTGGTTTTTGGTTTTTGTTTTTGTTTTTTGTTTTTTGTTTTTTGCCTGATACCTGTTTAGCGGATTGATAAGAGGGCTTCCTTTTGTTTTCTAGTAGGTGGCACTAGAGCGTGAGTATTTTATTTTCTCTTGCACTGCTCGGGTTTCTCAGATTGCTACAGGCTGGAAATTGACTTGTATTCCCTGGGGATGTGGACAACTTTTCTGTGACCATGTTGCTTCCATCTCAAGGCACCACCCCTGTGGGGGAATGTGGTGGGCGATGGGGTTCAGAGCCTATGAAATCCCAGCACTTCCCTCTGCAACCATATGCAGTGCTGCACTGTCTGAGGTGTCCCAGGTGATACTTCTGGGATCAGCCACGATGCGTCAGGGTGAGGTGGGCTGGGAAAGGCCACTTGTGCATTTGTGGCTTTGTTCTCCTCCTAGTAATGGCAACTGTCAAACCTTAGCTGCCTCGCCCCTGTATCTCCACCCTGTCACTAGGATTAGCTGCAGCGGGCATTTGCTGCTCAAGGCTATTCTCCAGTTCTCAGGGCTGCAGATATTGTGCTCTGTAACCCCATACTTACTGATATATCTCCTTCTGGGGCCCACTTCTAGCTCTGAGAGGGTGAGGAGAGGCAGCCAGGCTTCATGGCTTTGTTTCCTGCCTGGCAATAGTGGCTGCTAGAATATAGTCGTCGTACTTCTGTATTCCATTTCTGCCCTGATCGATTGCTGTGTTCAGCCATATTATATGCTGATCACTGAGGCAGAAATTCTCAGGGCCATAGAGAGTGCACTTACAGCCTGAATCCTCCCCTCTCCACAGTACCCCATCTCTGCTCCTCTCCCTTCCCTCCTCCCATTTGCCTCAATTCATCAACCTTTGATTGTTTCCATGTGCAGATCTCTCAGAAGTGTTTGTATGTTGGACAGAGAATCCTTTGTTGAATTACAACTGTTTAACTTGTTGTAACTTCAAGAGGAGAGATCAGGGAGACTTCTCATACCACCATGCCCCTGGTGTCACTGACTCATGTTCATTTTTATCACTTAAGGATGTCTACTTATTTCTAATCATTGAAATTAGATTCTTGTTTCCTTTCTCTGGCTCAATTCCTTTTTTGATCAACGCATTCCTGTGGTACTCTGATACCATCTACAACTTCTCAAAAATAATAGGTTCTTTAAATTTTTTATTTATTAATGAAGTGCAGTATGTGTACATACATGAGTATGCATGAGTTATGAAAGACTTTTCACCCAACTAGAAGTTTTATGGGAAAACTTATGAAAAATTATTGTAATTGTTGTTTTGATGAAAGTCTTTTTTCCATAAGGGGGAATCTCAAACCCAATATTCTCTGTATTTTTATTTCTGGCCAGAAAAATAAAACTTACAAGACATTGTTAAATGACAAGAACAGTAAAATGGGTTTAATCTGATTGTTTCTACTATACGGAATTTATAACTTTATGAATCTATCGACATGTAGATACAGGTTTTTTTATGTTCATAAGTTGTTTTTTCTTTTGGATAAATAGCTACGAGTGGAATTCTTGGTCATATGATAAATATATATTTAACTCTGTAAGAAAGTACTAAACTATTTTCCAAAATGGCTGTGTGATTTTTCATTCCTATGAGCAACATATGAGAGTTCCAGTTGTTCTGCATACTGCAATACTTGGGGATGTCACCTTTTTATTTTAGCTAATAAATATATTTTGTTACCTCACTGCTTACTTAATTTGCATTTCCATATAACTAACGATGTTGAGCATCTTTCATGTGGTTATATACCATCAGATCTTTTTAATGAAGTGTCTGTTCAAATCTTTTGCCAACTTTTTAATAGAGTTGTTTGTTTTATTAAGTCATGAGAGTTCTTCATGTATTATGGGTACAAGTTATTTTTCAAATATGTTTTCCAATATTTTATCCTAATCTATGGTTTACCTTTTTATTAATAGTGTCTTTTGAAGAACAGTAATTTAAATTTTGAAAATGTCCAATTTGTCAAATTTTTATGGATTCTAAGTTTTCTATCCTGTCTAAAGTATCTTTGTCTAATCCAATATCACAAAGATCTTCTCCTGTGTTTCTTTTTAAAAGTTTTGAGTTTTACATCAAGGTCTATGATCCATTATAAGTTAATTTGTAAATGTGACCAGAAGGCCTAGGTTTTTTGTTTTTGTTTTTTAATGTGTGTTCAATTGTTTCAGCACCATTTTTTTTTAAGTCTATTATTTATTCATTGAACTGCCTTGGCAACTTTGTTCAAAAATTAATGGCTTATATATGTATCTGTTTATTTCTGCATGCTCCATTCTATTCCATTGTTCCATATGACAGTACTTTGCAGTTTTATGTTAATTCTAGGCATCAAGAAATCTGTCTTTATTCTTCTTCAAGTAGTTCTAGTTATTCCATCTAAATTTTAGAATCAGCTTGTTGATTTCTACCAAAATATATATTTGTTTGAGATTTTGAGTGAGATTGAATTGAATCTACAGACCAAATCACAGATAAATGAAATGCTAAGAATACTGAGTTTTTCTAATCCATGAATATGGTATAGAATATGGTATTTCATTTTATTTAGGTCTTTAATTTTTTAGTTAATAATTTGTAGTTTTAAGTATACAAATATTGCACCTGTTTTGTCAGGTTTATCCTCAGATTACCCCATTAAATACCTAGGTATTTAATTTTGATATTATTATGTTTATGGTAGTTATTTATATATAAACATTACATATAACATGTATTATTTTATATAATACATTATAGAACTATTATAAAATATAAATATACATTACTACATATATTTTATAGACTTTTATCTAGTGACATGTATGAATGGTTTGTCTTCTTGATGAATTTTACCCAGTTATTATTATGTAATATCTTCTTTATTTCTAGTAATTCAGAACCTTGTTCTGAAATTTGTTTTTTCCAATATCAATATAACCAGTCCAGCTCTCTTTCTTATTAATGTTTGTAATATTTTT
>NW_011888787.1:15173015-15175954 GCF_000151845.1 Pteropus vampyrus | reverse complement strand
TTTTCTAATCCATGAATATGGTATAGAATATGGTATTTCATTTTATTTAGGTCTTTAATTTTTTAGTTAATAATTTGTAGTTTTAAGTATACAAATATTGCACCTGTTTTGTCAGGTTTATCCTCAGATTACCCCATTAAATACCTAGGTATTTAATTTTGATATTATTATGTTTATGGTAGTTATTTATATATAAACATTACATATAACATGTATTATTTTATATAATACATTATAGAACTATTATAAAATATAAATATACATTACTACATATATTTTATAGACTTTTATCTAGTGACATGTATGAATGGTTTGTCTTCTTGATGAATTTTACCCAGTTATTATTATGTAATATCTTCTTTATTTCTAGTAATTCAGAACCTTGTTCTGAAATTTGTTTTTTCCAATATCAATATAACCAGTCCAGCTCTCTTTCTTATTAATGTTTGTAATATTTTTTAAATTTTTTTTTATTTTTAACTTATCCTTGTCTTTATACTTAAACATATAGTTTAAGTGTAGACATATAGGTATAGACAACATATAGTTAGGTTTTTCTTTCTTATCCAATTTTGAAAATCTCCATCTTTCAATTGGAGTGATTAGATAGTTTACATGTTATGTAATTATTGATATCATTGGATAACTTTACTATCTTGCTAGTTGTTTTCTATTTCTCCTATCTGTACTTTGTTTCTTCTTTCTATCTTCTTTTAAAATGGTTTATAAATGATTATATATATCTCCACTATTAGCTTATAAGTTGTATCTGTTTTCTTTTTTAGTGATTGTCCCCAGAGGCTTATAATGTACATCTTTACCTTATCACAGACTCCTTTAAAATAAAAATATATTAGTTCATTAATAGTTTTAGAACTTACAACGATATGCTTTTATACTCTTTGCCATCCATTGTGATATTGTTGTCACATATTAATATTATGTATGGTTTAAACTCCATAATATGTCATTATAATTTTTGCTTTAAACAGTCAAATATCTTTTAAAGTGATCAAAAATAAGAAAAATGTCTTTTATGTATATATATGCACACACACATACATACATATACATACATACATACATACACACATACTCTTGCTTCTCCCCTGCCAGTAAATTGTTTTTGCTTGATATTTCAGGTCAAACGCTTGGAATTCAGAATAACTCAAGCACCTTATTTTCAAGACTATATGTTTAAACAACATCCAGCAGCCCAATAGATTTGTTCAGGTTGTATTGCTTTCTCCCCGAGAAGACTTACTTTTAAAGAAGCTACTTAAATGAGGACAGGGAGATAGTAATGGATAAATGGCAGCACAGGGAATATTGTTGGATGGAGACTTTAGTTAATATCCCAAATATTTAATATCAATCCCGCTAATAATTTCTAAGTATCAAACACTATCCCTTGTATCTAATAGAGATGATTTCATTTGGTTTTTACAAAAAAAAAAAAAATCATTAAGTAACTTATTTTAGAAACAGAATTAAGTAGTTTACCTAAGGGAGATATATACCAACATTTTTACTTTTTAGATGACAACACTGAGATTTGGAGTATGAGATTAAATTTGAATGAGTGTGTTGCTTGTCAATGGCAGATCCATGATTAGATCCTAAGATTCCAGATGCTCTCTTTGCTCTATATCGATCAGTTTGATGTCAGGCACATCTAACTTAATTTGAATGAAATTGTTAGTCACTTTAGATATAGGTGTATAATTCAAGGCAATTTTCACAATTAGCTATGTGATCCCTGAAATACAAATAAATGCCAGCTACTAAATAATGTGATAAAAATAAATTATGCATAAGAGAAATAAACTGTGAGACATTATTGCTTTGACCGTATGCTTAAAATGAGTCAGCAAGAGTACTCTTAATCAAACAGCTCACTTGGTTGTGGGATATATAAACAGTAAAGTAACAAGAAATGGTTAGAAAGTAATCCTCCCCAAATGCTCAACACCTGCTTGAACACAATTTCTGTTTTTTTATGGCTTATACTCTAAGGAGAATGATAATTGAATGAGGTTAAGTTAAGTGAAGAGCAGAAAAAGTGGAAGGTTTACTGAGGAGAGATGGAATGGATTGATTTTGACTAGAGAAAATGATGCTGAGGGCAAATTTAATCAGCCCTTTTGAAGTTAAATGTCATTTAAAAATGAGAACGATAGATTTTAATAAGTTTTATTTAATATTGTACCTGTATAAAAGAACCCATGTAAAGGACAGATGTAGGTTATGATGTAACATATTAATATGAAAATATGTGAACACTACTTAAAATTAGAACAGTAAGTTGTTTAGCTTTGCTTGCTTTTTGAGTTTTATAAATATCACATATTGTATGTAATTTTATGATATTTGCTCAGTGTTATCTGTGACTCATTCATGTTGTTTTATGTAGTTACAGTATATGTTTCATGATTGTATAATATTCCAGTATAGGAAGATAGTACAATTTTTTTATCTCTTCTGTGGATGAACATTTGATTTGTTCTTAGTTTCATAATTATGAACATTTTTGTACATGTATCCCAGTGCTCATATGCAAAAGCTCGTAGGAGTGGAATTGCTGGGTTGTAGGTAATGTGAATGTTGAGCTTTGTGAGATAGTGCCAAATTGTTTTATAAGAAATGCATTAACTTAGAATGCTACTATAAGTTGTCTCCATATTTATCCACACTCTTTCTTTATGAAGGTTTTTGTTAATTTAATTTTTACTCAAATTTATTAATATTCTCGTTTAATACTTTTTGCATCTTATTTAAAAATTTGTCTTTTATATTTAAGTTTTTAACTTATTGTGAATTTTTATTTATGATGAAAGTAGCAGTTCTGTTTCAGTTCTTTCTTATGGATATTCTGTCGTCAGGCTGATTTATTTCCCTGTGATGTGCTATGCCACCTTATTCATATATCAAGTTTGCTT
>NW_011888787.1:15167620-15171718 GCF_000151845.1 Pteropus vampyrus | reverse complement strand
CTTTCTTATGGATATTCTGTCGTCAGGCTGATTTATTTCCCTGTGATGTGCTATGCCACCTTATTCATATATCAAGTTTGCTTATATGTGTGGATCTATTTCTGGACTCTAAAAGCTGTACCAATAGTGAAATTTTCTATTTCTGCATCAGCGATACTAGATTCTTCTAATTATTATGGTTGTATAATTCCTTGAAAACTGTTTGGGTTGTGATTAAAATTGATTTAAAGTCATATTGTTTGGGAAAGCTCGACATATTAAAGCATCAAATTATTCTATTTATGTATCTGGTATCTATTTAGGCATTCTGTAGTGAGTTTTCATAAATTTTATATTTTTCCAGATAGCTTGTATATTTTTCTACTCATTTACACTTACTCCTGTATACTTACAAATATACTTTTTAAATTATATTTTGTAAATATGTGCTTGGCGTAGATAAACATTTTAATATATTGATCATATATTCATACAACTTACTAAACTCTAAAATTATTTCTTGGTAAATGTTTCATGTGTCCGAAAAGAATATGTATTCTGCCATTATTGGGTAGAGAGTTCTATAAATATCAATTAAGTCAACTTGGTTGATAGACTTGTTCAAATCTTGTGTCTTTTTACTGATTTTTCTGTGTAATTTTTCTATCAAGTGTTTAAAGAAGAGTATTGAAATCTTTGACTTTAACTGGATTTATCTACTTCTAGTTGCATCAGTTTTTACTTCAGATATTATGAAGCTCTGATATTAGGTACATAAACTTTTAGAATTGTTATATTATCTGGATGAATGACACCTACTTCATTATGAAATGATCCTTTCTTATCCCTAGTAATATCTTTTTCTTTAAAATGTTCTGTGTTTGATATTAATATAATCACTCCAATTTTCTTTGGATTAGTGTAGCCAAAGTATATTTTTTTCATCCTATTAATTTTAATCTGTTTCTTTATCTTTAAAGTGGGCTTCTCATAGGCAGCATAAAGTTGAGTCTTTCTTTTAATCTAACAAATTTTTACTTTAATATGGGTGCTTTGATCATTTGTATTTAATGTTTTTGATATAGTTGGGTTGAAATCTGACATCTTGCTAATTGTTTTCTGTTTATCACGTGTTTGTTTCTCTTTTCTTCTCTCTTCTGGATTGAGGTTTTTTCTTTAATGTTTTTATAATTCTGTTTGAGCTCATATTTGCTTATTCATATGTCTTTTTTAGTGTTTTTTTTAAATGTATGTAGCATACATTTTAACCAATTGATCTTTAATATCATGTAAAACCACATAATGTATGAGAACTTTATAATAATTTACTTTTATTTCTCTACTCTCAGTTTTTGTGCTGTTGATGTCATCCATTTTCATTTTCTATATATATTATTATAAGCCCCACAATTCATTGTTATTGTTTTTGTTTAAAATCCAATTATATTTTGCAGTGATTTTTAAATTTAAAATTAAAAAATATTTACCCACTTCTTTACCAATTCTGGTGCTCTTCATTTGTTTGTGTAGATTCATATTTCTATCTGGTATCATTTTCCTTCTGTCTGTAGGATTTTCTTTAACACTTTTTATATTACAGGTTTGCTGGTGATATAGTATTTTTGCTTTTGTATATCTGAATATGTTTTATTTTGCTATAATATTTGAAAGATATTTTTGCTAGATTGAAAGTTTTTTTTTTTTCTTTTAATGTTTTTATTCCTTCTTTTTTTTTTTTGCTTTTTTTTCATTAGGAATTTTGTGTCATTCCTGTTAGGAATGTGTCTATCACAGTCATTAGCACTTGTCAAAGATGAGTAGGCACATAAAGAATAAGATATCCTGTATGGGAACCAGAATACTCAATAGGCAAAAGAAATGTATGCAAAAACTTGACATATTAGAATATCAAACACATTAAAATGATTAATTTTCAGAATAAGAATAAAAAGAAATGCATATTTGAAAGTTTTAGCAGGAAACTGAAACTGTATAGACTAAAATATTAGATTTGAAAAAGAACAAAACAAATTTCAGAAATAAAATATAATAACTAAAACTAAGAACTCAGTGGATAGTTTTAGCAGCAGCATAGTACAGCCAAAAAGAGCACTAGTGAATTAGGAAGAAATTATGAAAATGCAGATAGAAAGGCAAAAGAGATGGACTGTAGAGGAGAATATAGAAGGTATAGTTCCACCCCTCCCCAGAAAAGTGATGTTTGAGAACACTGAAAGTAAAAAGAATAAGAAAAAAAGACAAATTACGTATTAAGGTATTAACCACAGGGTAAATAAATATATAACTTTCTTTCAGTTTGTTATACTACCCAGGAGGAACCAACGCTGACAACCCTCAGTTTTCCTCCTGCAATGTTTCATTTCTCAGGTGAAGGAGTAAAAGGTGATAGCAGCTCTCACACATGTTAGAAGGTCAGTGGGCAGTGACATTAATACAACAAAGGAAAGATTAAGTTAGTCTATGCATGATGACAACTAAGAAACTCAGATTAAGTTGAACAAAGATGGATTTGAAAACTAGTGAGTAGAGGTTGAACAAAGCTGAGTGGTGACGATAGTGAAGTAAGAATGTGTAAAAAAAAAAAAAAACCTTAAATATTTTCAGGAACATAGTTGTAATCTCTGGAAACTGTTCATAGCTTGCTTCTTTTGTCTGGGGTTCCATGTGGCCCATGGGTAGGTTAAGCAGTTTACTGACAAGAGAGGAGTTCTTTCAAGGAAATCCTCGAGCAAAGCTAGATGAGATGCTAGATAATACCAACGTTATAAGCCAAGCATTAAGAAATAATTTGCTATGCTCACACAAAATTACCCCATTAACATCAATCATAAGAAAAGCTCGCTCTGGGCACAGGAACAATCAAACAGAAGCCAAGCATTTGCAATAACACCTGTAGTGTTTCTTAAGCCTGGGATTTTATAAAGAGAATAGAGATGTTTAATTAAGAATGGGTGAACCATACTACAGAGTAAGAACTCTATGTATTATTATATGATGATTTATAATTAATTCAAAATAATGATATGATTTTAACTTCAAGTCATCATTAGAAAATGATGAGCCTTTAACCAGGTGTCGCTAAAGAATCGTTTTGGTTCTGGTCCTAACTAAATTTGTCTTCTTTGTTCATGATTGTGTCTAAATTCTTCTCCACATCCCTCAAATACCTTTTCTGTCATGATTGTTTCCTTACATTGGGGCTATTATTAATAATATTTATTTACTCAGACTTAATTATTTCTGGTTCCTTTATGACTGTCCAGGAGTTCTGTTTTTTAATTCTAATTATCATCTGAACAGTCTCTATGCCCTTCATGTTGGCTTATAGTTTTGAAGCTCAAGAATGAAAAATTATATTGAAACAGTTCATAGAATTAGTCTGTTATTGTCTGACCCATATTAACTAAACGTTTTAAACTTTGATTATCATAAAAATGGTTGCTGAATATTTCCTAGATCAAAATTCCTTGAAGGTAGGGATCAGCTCTATCTCATTCTTTTCTCTGCTGGTACTAAGCATAGCATGGCACATAGAGGAGCTACTTAAATGAATAAATGTAATAATGCCTTCATGTAATAAATGTAATAAATGTAATAACACTAAAGTATATAATTAATATACTTATACGTGCTGTTTTTCAGCTATATATCAATGATGTCGCTTTATTCAGTATTTCTAAAAGCTGTATTGTTATTAATGTGCACCATTTCTGTAGCCACACAGATATGATGTAGATGGTGTCAACCTCGTTAACTGCTGCTTTTTGAACCTAAGTAATTCTTTTCTTGGATTTATTTAAAAATGAATTTCAACAAAATAAAAAAATACTGATTTGAGCTTACTTTTTGATTTAAATTAAAACTGCTCCAAATCAGACTTCTTTTCTGGGTTTGATTCAACTCCCAGCTCAAGGATGAGTATTAATTTTAGTTAGTAATTATGAATAGAATCTAAGATAGCAATTTCAAAGTACTTGTCTGAGGATTTTTTTATATGAATGTTCTTTTTTCTTTTTTTTTCCCAATAGGCATAAGTAAAAATTCTTTATAATCTCTAACATGCCTAGGTATTTCTATGAATTTTCTTCTGCTTAGAAT
>NW_011888787.1:15141400-15167570 GCF_000151845.1 Pteropus vampyrus | reverse complement strand
TAAAGAATCGTTTTGGTTCTGGTCCTAACTAAATTTGTCTTCTTTGTTCATGATTGTGTCTAAATTCTTCTCCACATCCCTCAAATACCTTTTCTGTCATGATTGTTTCCTTACATTGGGGCTATTATTAATAATATTTATTTACTCAGACTTAATTATTTCTGGTTCCTTTATGACTGTCCAGGAGTTCTGTTTTTTAATTCTAATTATCATCTGAACAGTCTCTATGCCCTTCATGTTGGCTTATAGTTTTGAAGCTCAAGAATGAAAAATTATATTGAAACAGTTCATAGAATTAGTCTGTTATTGTCTGACCCATATTAACTAAACGTTTTAAACTTTGATTATCATAAAAATGGTTGCTGAATATTTCCTAGATCAAAATTCCTTGAAGGTAGGGATCAGCTCTATCTCATTCTTTTCTCTGCTGGTACTAAGCATAGCATGGCACATAGAGGAGCTACTTAAATGAATAAATGTAATAATGCCTTCATGTAATAAATGTAATAAATGTAATAACACTAAAGTATATAATTAATATACTTATACGTGCTGTTTTTCAGCTATATATCAATGATGTCGCTTTATTCAGTATTTCTAAAAGCTGTATTGTTATTAATGTGCACCATTTCTGTAGCCACACAGATATGATGTAGATGGTGTCAACCTCGTTAACTGCTGCTTTTTGAACCTAAGTAATTCTTTTCTTGGATTTATTTAAAAATGAATTTCAACAAAATAAAAAAATACTGATTTGAGCTTACTTTTTGATTTAAATTAAAACTGCTCCAAATCAGACTTCTTTTCTGGGTTTGATTCAACTCCCAGCTCAAGGATGAGTATTAATTTTAGTTAGTAATTATGAATAGAATCTAAGATAGCAATTTCAAAGTACTTGTCTGAGGATTTTTTTATATGAATGTTCTTTTTTCTTTTTTTTTCCCAATAGGCATAAGTAAAAATTCTTTATAATCTCTAACATGCCTAGGTATTTCTATGAATTTTCTTCTGCTTAGAATGTGTATTGATTTTTTTGGAATACAATTCTCAGCTTTTGTGCAAGCAATAAAGGATATTTAACATTATATTTAATAAAGGATATTTGGGGTCTGGGAAAAAGGCCATATATTAAAGATATATTCTTACACTGTGATCTGGAGGGAATTGAATATACAACCTTTGTAGATGTTCCTCTTTATAGAGCACTATCCTTGAAATTTCTAAAAAATGTATTTTATTGAAATAGAATAAAATGTCAATCTTCATTGCTGGACAATTTCTATAGTTCTCTAATAGATTTCTCCTGAGAAATTTTATAAAACATTTTGTTACTTATTCTGTGTCTGTGTTTTTTATTTTAATTTAGTTCTGTCATGTGAACGATAAGCAGTCAAGGCTGAAAATTTCCTGCTTTGCAATTCTCTGAATGTTAATAATTATACTAATTAGCAATTTACAACAAACAGGTCTCAATCACATTGAACCATTTCTTCCACATTCGCCACAATTGTAACATCATGAGTTAATTTCAAGCTGCTGCTGTTGTCTTAGAAATGCTTTTCCATGAACACAATTCCTCCCTAAATCCATTCAGATCTAAAAGCATAGACCATTGAAGATGTAAACAAAAACAAAAAATTATCTTTTTTTTTAAGGAATACATTTCTATCCTCAATTCATATCCTTTAATTATGTATCGAGTTAGGCCTCTCATCTTCAATTTTAATGCAAATAATTCAGCAATCTAACTTAGTATGAAATAACTTTGCCTAAAAAATACAGTAGCACATATTAGTTTGAGCAGACAATTCCCATATCACTGGAAAGGCTGAATGACCAAGTGTGTTAGTCTTTATTAACGACAGCTAAAATTCTAAGTAGCTGTGATGAATGCCCTTCCCTTTCATGCATATCCGGGTAACTCCTCCTGGTCCTGTGCAGCATAATAACTATCGCCACTTCTTGAAAAAACTGAACTTAGCTAACTGCCCCGTTTTCTTCCCATTTTCATCTCATATAGTAAGTTATAGTTATGGCTTTTTTACCTTACTGCTCTTGTGATTTTCCTTCTCTTTTAGGGACTGTGAGCTTTTTGAGATCTACCTCAAGAAGGTAGGGCTTGTATTTTTAGCACCCTGCAAAACTCCCCACGCATAGTAGCTACTCAATGGATATTGATGAATAAATGAATTGGAATAACTAAATATAATGTTAAGAGTGTCTTCTACATACTCTTTCATTATCATTCATTACACAAATATTTGAATACCTACTATGTGCCAGAAAGATATTGTGCTGTGTGGAGATAACAACATGCATGGCAGTTTCTATTAACTCAAGTTAACTGTATGAATTTAAAATAAGTCAATATTTTCACTTCTGATCTTTCCCTGTCAGTTTAATGCCCACCTTCACCCACAATGTGCATACCTTAGTCTAATTTGTTTATTGGGCAGAGTGGAACTAATTATACTGCACGGTATTTAAGTAGAGCTTCCATATGGATTAAAAGTAGCAATGCAGCAACTCCCGTCCTGACCTTCCCAGCCCGTGGACATTGTTTACTTCATCCAACAGTTCATTGGTGAACCATCGGTCAGCACCCACCATGGATCAGGCCCTCACTGTGCTGAGTGCTTGAGATAGAGCAGAGAACGAGGCAGGTGCTATTACTGACCTTAAGAAAGGCATAGTCAAATGGAAGAGGCAAGCATTTTATTTAAAACATTTGTTTCATTACTACTGCAATTAATATTACAAAAGAGAACAGAATGCAATGAGAACATAAAACGTGGAACTGGTCTTATAAAGGAAATCAGTATCCATGTGCTGTTTCCTGCACCTAAAGCTCTTGCCACTATCATTTGTTTAAATTTTCAGGTCTCAGTCTACCTGCCACCTTTAGAGACCTTCCTTAACCTTAATAGATACCTGTTGCTTGAATGGATGAATAAAAGAATGGGCGAATGTATGAATAAATGAGCTGTTATTTAAGTTACATTCTGAACAAGAGTGAGTTGGAAGTAGCAGATAGAGAATGGGGCAGATGTCTTCCAGATAGATGGAATAGCAGGTATGAAAGTCTCTGAAATGCCAGGAAGAAGACTGGCCAATTTTGAAGCAATGCTTTAAGACTGGGTAGCTTGAAGGCAAAAAATCAAGAGGAGAGGGGCACAAGATGAGTCCAGAGGGGTCAAGACATGCCACATCTTCCATGGCCTTTTAAACCCTGGCAAGGTGTTCAAATTATATATAATATATGTAATATATATAATTATATATGTATACATATGATACTTAATTATTACCTTTATTGTAGTCTCGCAGAATAGGAAAACGTCATATTTTCCCCCCCAAATAGTCAAGATGTACACTTCTTAATTCAATTATTTGGAGCAGTTTTTTTAAAGAGCAGATCAGTAGTGGAGATTATAGAATAGGCAAAATGATATAGTAAAGAAAAAACATGGTACTCAGCACATTCAAATTCAGGAAGACCCTCTGTGTGCCTGAAGAGCCTGTTACGAAATAGCTCTATAATGAGAGGCAATGGTTGCTGCTTCTGTCCTTCCTCAAGTTTACTCAAGAACTATGGCTTAGTAGTTGTGCGCATGCATGTGTGTGTGTGTTTGTGTGTGTGTGTTCGTGCGCGCATGCTTGCATGTTTTCCCTATGATTATCCAAAATCAGGAATGCTATTAACAAACACTGGAAATAGAATTTTTATGTAAGGCTTCACCTAACCAGTTAACCTCTTTCTCAGAAGGCTTGAACATATAGTCACATGCATAGTCTATACAATTATTTTCAAATACAAGTTAATTTGAGATTACATTATATTGTCTAAACCCTGATGTTCACACTCAGAAAATTATACTTTGGTTTAAGTGACTCAGTGAATCAATGATGTTAACAAACAAACATGTTTGGAGTTTGGCTTTGGGCAGGAATATGTGCATATATACTATCAGCTGCAACTGTGAATGGAGAAATAGAGAAAGGTGACATAAATGAAAGAATAGGCATTTCAGGTTTTCCTCTTCGTACAAGTTAGCTTATAAGTTCTCATAGGTTATTTTGTGTTTTCTCCTTTTTAAATCAGTAAGGGAAGGGGACGTTTTCTGTTTGGTGACCCCTTACAAAGAAGTGAGCCACTGCACATCGGAAGCATCTCTCATTCGTTAAATTCAGTCGGACAGAGAGATGCGTGCTCTCGGTGACCTCCCTATCAGACCGGTGCCTCCTGGAGCAGTGCTGAAGTGTGTTTTTTCTGGGTTGGGGTCTTGCAGATGACAAGCTTGCAACACATTTGTCGAATATGTCAAAGAATATAGATCTTTTTAGGGCATTACCTTCTTGGTTGTAAATATGTAGAAGAACAGTGTTAGTTGTTCCCAGTCCCCAGAGCACTCCTGATTTGTGTTCTCATAATAGCTGATACCAGCTTGCATTTATAAAAGTTATTTTTGATTCTAAATACTTTTAACATATTAAATGATTTATTTCTTGCAGCAAACGTAGAAAGTAAGTATAAATGAGAAAACCGAGGCACAGAGAGGTTATCCAGAGTCACACAGCTATGCGTCATGGTGGAGCTGACATTGAACACAGGCAGTGTGACTTCAGTGTTCTTCTTATTGTCTGTGCTGTATTGCTATTGATAGGGCGTGATATGGTGTTTTTTAGATGACATGCTGATGAACTTATTTTTTATTTTCATACTAATGTTTATTTTAATTGTATTAGAAAAAAGTGCGGTTTGCACATTAGAGTCATGATTTCACAGATTTTATCGTTCACAATAGTTTTTAAAAGCGAGTCAATTTAGATTGATTTAAATAAAATATTTTTATAATATAGTACAAGTACTACACAGATTTTTTTAAATTGTAGTGAAATAAATGACTAAAAATTGTATAATATGGCCCAAATCTACTGAAGTGCAGAGACACAAGAGAAAATGTGATTAGGAGAAATACAGACCACATGAGAAAAATCCCTGCTTTCCTTGTTATTAGGCTTTGTGCTTTGTTATCGCTCAACATACTGGTGACTACAGAGCCGGTGTGTACTTTACTAAATGCAAAGGAAGGTAGATAGCTTTTTCAGGTGATATAGCTTCCTAATTTTCCATGAGAAGACCATTCATCATTAGATTTTTAATGTTTCCAGTAACTTATTGCAGTTTGATGAACAACTTACAAATTACATTATAGATTGTGGTGACTGACTAGTCCTTTGGGGCAGGGCTAATAGCTTACAAATATTTGTACCCCACACCGCAGAATGCCTGTGGATTGAACTGAATACTGCCTTTTTGAGATCTGCCAGCACATAGAATTATTTCTTCCTAATGCAGATACCACTCCACCACATAAGAAACTAAACTGCCTTAAATCCCTATTCCTTTCTTTGTTGTTTTCTTCCAAGCTTCTAACAAGTTTCATGATTATGACAACTCTTTCTCTAAGCATAGAGTTGATGCCAACTAGTAAAGTAGCAATTTCTTTTCTATCCTGCTATTGTTATTAGATAATGAATGAATTAAAGGACAAGAATTCTAAAATTTAGTTTGTTGTGCTTACTTAAAAGCAGAATGATCTTTATGGCTAAAATAACCAAGTGTGATTTTGACTGCAATATTTTCAATTTGAAAAAAATCTTTACCTACTGCCTGCTTCCACTTGGCCAACTCACGTTAGACGTCCCTGCACGTCTAACACTTTGCTTCATTTTCCTTCTTCGTGAAGTCTAAACATTGAATAAGACTAGTGACCCAGACTGGGCTATGAGAAAGATCTTTGGAAGCTCCTTTTAAAGCTTCTCCCCAAGTGATGAGTAAGGAGTCAGAAATTTCTCCATTAGAGATTTATCTCTCTATCTTAAGCAACTATTTTCAGAAATTCCCTGTCGAAATAAAAGTAATTCAAGTAACTGTTCTACTATACAAACACTACACTTGGCTATTAAAACCCTGATATTTGTGTTGGCTGACTATTTTAAGCCCTTAAGGAAACTGTAAATTCTTTTTTAAAAGTATAGCTAAAATGACTACTAAACAAACAGAAGGGTATCATTCATAATTCTATATCTAGGAATTTTTAATATTTGATGTAATATTTTTAAGTTTACATATACGTTTATGTTTATATTATTTGATAATTTTTTCACCTAACTGTATTTTGACCACCTTTCTGTGACACTTAATATTCTTCTACAGCACCTTATGTTGTATCATATTGTTGCTTGAATATACCATTATATAACTAACTCCTGGTTTTTAAAATTGTGTTCATATTTTTGCTATTGTAAACAACATTGCATTGAAATTCCTTAAAATTAACTCTGTGTATTTATGATAATTTCCCTAGAATAGATGAGAACTAATTACACATCACCCACCATCTCCCCAAAAGTTGAGAACTGGTAGATAACAGTAGTTTTTGGAGAGTGGCCGACCTCAGTGGGACTTCAGACTAAATGGAGGAAGGGCATTGGCAAGGATATATGAAGTGATGTGAATGATAAAGTGACCCTTTGACAGTTTTGTCAAAGCGTTTCTCATCTTTTATAGTGTATAGAGATGAGATTTGCTTACTCTGCTAGACAATGTTTTCTTTTTAGTGTTCTTTTGACTACTCCGTAGCCATTTGTCTACTCTCTCCTATGGGACTATAAACAACTTGATGGCCAGGGGCTATTGCTAATAAAAACTTAATATTTTCAAAAAAGAAATGACATCAAATATTTAAGTCAGGATATTATCTCTCTTTTTTTTTGATATTATCTTAATTAGTACTCCAATCAGCAGCTTTCCTTTAAACTGAGGTTGCTTTATTTCAAGAAATCAAATTATTTTTGTCTGCTGTGGACCTTGCACTAGGCACTGTGCTAATTTTTAATAATCATTATTTTTTTAAAAGGAAAGCTAAGGCGCTATGGTGGAAAAACACACAGAAATAAGTAATGTGACTTACATTTTTTAAAAGGGCTTTTGCTTCAATAAATTTTCATGAAGCATTGTCATCGAGATAAGTATTTTTGCAGAAATGATGTAAAATCACCAAGGGACCCAAATTAGTGAATTTTTACAAGTAACTTTCTTGTACAGTAACACTAACTCAGTAGAAATCTACGAGCATGGTGCTGACTCATTCTTTGAAATCAAATTAATAAAATGCTTTCTGCATAATAGTTTTTAAACACTGTTGAAGAGTTCATCACAACTACACTGACAGGTCATTCTCAATTTAAGGAGTATGAAATTCCCGGGGGAATTGGAAATCATAAAGGATTCTAAGACATTGGCTAAAAACCTGCAAATGTATGCCACATTATTTAATACAGCTTGCTGGCATTGTCTTTATTTTGAGAGAAAGGAAATGCTGGGAAGCAATGTGTTTGCAATATAGTCCCAAGGTACAGATTCAGTTCAATAATTCAAATCTATGAACGAAAAGCAGAGCTCGCTCCTGGTATATTAATTATACTTTAACTAGACTTTAAAATGGAGGAGTTATGGAGACTTCGCTCCTTAATTCAACAATTTTATAAAAGGTCACTGAGAACTTTGTCTTTTCTATAGCATTTTAAAGGAAAATGTGTTTTAATAAGTAAAATTATTTCTCAAGAGCTTGAGGACTTGACACTGATAGACCAGAGCTGAAGATGCTCAGCACTGCCGGAACCTTTTGCATTAGTTCATATCCTCAGGAGTTTTAGACTGTCATTGCTGAAGGGTTTGAAATTGGGGAATATATTACTCAAGTTTGCCCATTAAAATACTGGAGGATAAGAGTACTGAAGTTGCAGCTGGCATGATATGCAATATGTGACACTGGAAAAATGGTATGAATTTCAGGGGTTGTCTGAGCACAGAATCATGTGATGTGACAAGTACAGACAATACTTTTTTTTCCTTCCTTTTTTTGGGGGCGTGGGGTGAACAGCTGATTTAACAGGAGAAGAAAACTCAAAAGCATCAGTGCATAAATTGCTACTGTCCTGAACTCAGTGCTATTAATTCTTTGATGGCAAGAGTAAAATTTTATCAAATGGATAAAAAATGACATCAAATAATACTCATGTTCTAACTAACTTATTACTGCAAGAATATTCAGAATTATTGTTGGCATGGGATTCTCTTGTTTAAAATTCAGCAAACTTCATCAGTTACAAAATTTACTATTCTGACTATTCACCATTATATATATATTGGACAAATTATTCTAACATGCTACTCTACTTGATATTATAAATAGAAAAAAAGGCTAAGCTTTCAGAGAAGACAATGATGATAATAGTGATTTTACTTGAGCATGGATATAATTAATGAGAATAATAAGCCTGTTGTGAAACAGATTCAGTGACTTTTTAATGTATTCAACTTATAATTTTAAAATAGTGCAAAGCACAGTATTTATTGCCAGGAATCTTTGAGATGTTTCATGAACACCAGGCTCAGTCTCCTCCCCAATATCAGAAAAGGGGAATGAGCTATCCCTTGCCTCTTTTGTATTGTCTTTTTTTTTTTTTTTTAGAGTCAAAAGGAAAGTTTATTAGACAAGGGATAACACTCCACACTCCACAGACAGAGTGGGGTCTTCTCTCTGAGGCAGAGAGAAGAACAGTGAGAGAGACAGAGAGAGACAGAGTGAAGGCACTGAGAGGGACCCTGAGTGTTCAGGGAATTCAGTTTATATGTCATTCTTTAGTTCCCATTTTTTAATGATATGGACATACAGTGAGGAAGGGGAAGAGGAAGAGTATGTAGTGCTAAAAGCCTGCTGGCTGGCACTTGTCTTTTAATATCCAGTTCCCCTTAGACTCTAGGAGAAAATCACTAACAGACCAATAACCAGCAAGAAGCCTATATAATTGAGTGTGTGTTCATATTTCTTTAACTATTTCCTAAAAGATAAAGCAAAAAGTGACACAAGAAGTCTTGAGAACATGAGATTCCACCCCTAAAAGCATTCTCCAGGGAGATTCTTTTGCTCCTCTCATTTATGGTCAAGATAAATGTCTCTTCCTTCTGGATATCTGTAGAAAAATGCCATTGTCAGGTCAGCAATTCCTATGTTTACAGTGTTCTATGACATTTACAGAGAATGTTCATGTATATCATCTCATTTGATCTTCAGAACTATCAATTAAATATTGGTTAAGCAGGTACTAACCCCAACCAGAACCCATGTCATCTGATTCCCAGGACAGAGATTCCCATACTTCAGGTTAGAGAGAGAGGAAGGTTGTTTCAGATACCATGGTAGTGCTTCATGATAGTACTCATCAGAGACTATAATTCAAACTGTTGACTGTCCAGCTCCTGTCAAAAGCCTGGCTGAGATGGTGAGAGAGTAGATTTCTGGAGATCACTTTGGTAGTATTTGACAAAAGGTTTAAAAATGTTCCAACGTTTGACATAGCAATTCAACTTCTAGTAATTTATCACAGATATATGCAGAAATATGTGCACAATGATAGTAAGTGCCTTACTATTTATAAAAGGAGAACATTTTAAACCTAAATAATCTAAAATTAGGAAATTGGTTAAAATACTGTCATATATATCCATATAATGAAATATGAGAGTGAAAGTAAAAAGCATGTTACATGATGCTGTTGAATGATTAGGGATAGTGTTCCTGATACATTATCATAAATGGAAAATCAGACATAAAAATAGCACATACAGTACAATAGCATTTTTGGAAAGAAAAATATGAATTTTATGTGTGAAAAAATATTGACTAAATACATGCAACAATGTGTAAACAGTTTTCTCTAGGTGGTAGGATTAGAGGTGATTTATTTTCCTTTTCCTTTGATCTGTTTCTCTGTGTGTGTATGTGTATGTGTTCCCACTGAGCATGTACTACTTCTATAATTAGGGTTCAAATACCTATGCAAAAAGAAAGTCTGACTGAGAGAAGTGATGCCCACAGAAGATGGCATAAGAAACATGCCATCCAGCCATTTCTTTAGCCCTGAGAACTTCTAACCTCATGTGAAATTAGCGCACATAAATTATTTTTAAAATTTTTTAAATTTAATTATGGAAAAGAGTTTGTCTTTCAAATTTGGAATGGTTTTCATTTAGGTTTCAGTATATAAGAGGAAATTGTATAAACCCATTTTGATCCTTGCTTCCACTCCAGGTGCTAAGAAGTTGTATATAACATTTAAAAATAAATCTCTAACTCAATAATCCTTGTGGGTAGCATATTTTATTTCTCCTTTTCATTGTATACTTTTGGTTTTTATTTCAATTTGTACAACATTATTAGATATATACCTTTTGTTGTATAATCTTTCCTACTGTTTTGGAAAAAAAGGTATAAGTTATGAAATAAATAATATACCCAAAAGTGAATTTAAGGATCATTCTTCTTACTGGCTATCTGAAAAATTGAGAAAAAGTGCCTAATTATGTGGCTGTTGTGATACAGTGGAAATTTTAAAGGATTGGGTCAAAAACTTTTATTTAAAACCACTGGAACACTGGATATTATCTCTAGAACACTGGACAAATCACAATTTCTCTGGATCTGTGAACTTATAAATTTTTATAATAATACCTAGAAATAGAAGCTACTGTTTTTCATCCATAAGAGCTATTGCTAATGTCCTTATTTTTGTCCTGCTCCACTAAAGAGACTGCTCTGATAATAAATTAACTGCTCATCTTCCCAGTCACCTTTGTGGTTGGGTGTGGCCATGTGACTGGTATACCTCTTAGGTACACTTTTTTCTCCTTTATAAAAGAAGTAAATACTGTTTGCTTCCCTCCCTTGCCAGCATCTACTCCAACTACTTGTTCCTGCCTAGTTTTTCCTGGAGCTACGGAAAACATTTTGCAAACATGTGCTACAAGCTTAAGAACGAAAAGTCAACATGCCTGGAATGGTGGAGGGAAAAGATGGAAGGAACCTGGGATTTTGATGTCATCACTGATGCAATGTCAGCACCCAACTAAGCCTGGACTTACTCCTATGTTCAAGGAATAAACCCCTATTTGATTAAACAATTGCCATCTAGGTTTTCTGCTACCTGCAGCTAAATGATTCCTACTGACAGTCAATATCATATAGTTAGTTGTGTGAAAATTAATGTATGTGTAATTGCTTTATAAGCTGTAGATAACTCTACAGATCTGTTAGTACTTAGAGAGACAATACAGAGCAATGGGAAAGGCTTTGGACTTGCACTCAGGCAGACTTAGGTTTGAATCCTAGCCAGTCACCTTATTAGACCACATGTATAGGAAAATAACCTAATCTCTGTGTGTGCCCATTATATCACTTGTAAAATGGAGATAATAAATATCTCAGAAGGTTGTTAAGAAAGCTCTAGGCACAAGATTTGATGCATCGTGCTCAATAGCTGTTGGTTTGAAAGAAAAATTAGCAAGTAGCAGTGATGTGTGGTCTGCTCCAAATGAAGAGACTTCCATTTTCTGAGTCAGATTACACTGTGTGTTGAACATTTACGTCACTATGCAAAGTTTAGGAAACCAAGAGATACTTAAAGATGCTCTATTAATTAAAATAGTTGAAAATTTTATTAGCTTACCAAGTGCAGTAGTACCTGGCACCATTCAAAGAACTTCATAGATATTGACTAATCGTCATAGAAGTCCTATGTATTATCTCGCCTCATTATACAAATAAGGAAACCCCATATTACACACTGAATTAATGGAGTGGTCAGGATTTGAATTCGAACTCAGGCAGTCTGGCTCCAGAGGCTGTGCTCTTAACTTCTTATATTAAGTCGTCTGATAACATTATTAAGTGTATTGCACAGAGCCATCTTTGCATATAAGTGACCCCTGCTTGCAGGCCAGGATTGTACACACAAAAGAGAGTGCATACAATCCTGCTTCCCATAGTTGAGGTCTCAGGAAAAAACTGGGGACCATTTCATTCAAAAAATAGAAGGGAGTTTCAGTTTCTGGTGAATGAACATTACAAAAAGCTCAAAATCTTCCTGGGGTTTCATCACGTTAGGACTTGCTAGGCAAAAGTCAAAGCCCAGGCTTTCTCATTAGGCTTTTAAATAAAGGATAAGCCACCACCTAAAAAGATAAAGAAGGACTAGGAGGAGCCAAAAGAAGAAGGCCCAGAATCTGCATAGGTAGTGATTCATTCTTCCTTCACATAAAACTTGCAGATACCTCAATAGAGAAGACTTGTTGACATTTTGGCATATTCTCCTAGGAAAGTAATAATATTTATTAATGTCCTTTATTCCTATAAAAATGAAAATTTTTATGGAGATCTGAGTGATATGAGACTTAAGTTTCCATCAGCATGTCCAGAAAATTCTCTAGAGTAAGCAGATTTCTTAGGTAGGCATAAATCTATGTACTGTTATAAGAGTGAGAATAATTATGGGCTTACACGAAATGGATATGGTGGATTCACTCGCCTTCCTGTTTTTCTTCCTGTGTATAGAAGGTAGAAAATTAAAATACATATACTATTCTCAAATTTTATTACCACTAAAGTTCTGTGAATTAGATTCTGCCAGTTGGATGAACTCACATGCAATTGAAAACTTGGAAATAAGGAAGGGAGATCTTTATGCCACTTGACTGTTTCTATTGGCTAGTGTAACCAAATGTACCAGGGGAGCTGGCAGTGAGACACATGCCCATTCTGGGCTTTTGCTATCAGAAGGGATGTCCTCATAGGTTTCCTGGGACCATCTTGAAGGATAGTTAAATCAATGTAAATTTGCCGGCAGCATGATTAGGCAGAAGGAGAGCCAGATTTAGTTCTCAGTTCTTGTACAGAATAAACACCACTCAGATGTTTCTACAGGAAAATGTAGAAGGTGTAATTGTGGGCTTATGGTCTTTCCATTACATTATGCTGAGGCACGTGGCGGATAATTCAGCTATTAGGATCTGAAGTGAGAAGTTTCAGTAAGGAGATAGATGGAGGCCATGACAGATGTTCCAAGTAATCTACAAAGCATTTAAGAACCAAGGTACCATATGAAGAGGGAATACAACGAAATCCTTGCAAACAGAAAGGAAAAAATGGATCATAGATATAACCTCGGGACTATAGCATCAGAAGTTAGGCTTACATGGTTAAAATCCTGAGATGGTGCCGGTTCACCTCTGCAGGTATCTGATCCAAGGGGTAATCCAGACTGGCCTGTCTCCAGCTGAGATGAATAATGTTACCAAGCACACTGTCAGGTGCTAAGCTCTAGATCGCCTCTCTTTCCACCACAAATGCTGTACACTTTGCTAGTGTCCCTAAAGCACAGAGGAGGGCACTGGAAAACTTGAAGACATATTAACCTAATATATTTGAGTATTGCCTAAAGGGAATATTTAAATTACTGCATCAAAGCTTACTATATAAGATGAAAATTTAAATCTCGCTACTCATCTGTTTCCTAGTAGGTGAATCATGATAACGATCAGATCAGGTGAAGGATATAAGCCTCTACATTTTTTTCTGAGTAAAAAGAATCTATGAGTATCATCTGATTCCCTATTAAAGCTCTATTTAGTTTACTCTAATTACATGACCCTGATCCAGGAATATGCAGTCCACAAAATGGAAATTTTTCATAGGTCAAATGTGATACTTTCTCATCAGCATGGAGGACAAGTTCTGAGCAGGGAAAGCAGAACAATATTCAGCTTTCTCAATTAAGATGTAATCATGTACTTTAAGTTTGCAGAATATTCAGAAATCCAGACTATGCCATGTATTCAAATTTATGTACAAAGACAATGAGGTTAAATCTACATTGATTTTTTAATAAGTCTGTGACATGACTCACATGGTCAACACGAATAATCAGCAGCTCACTGTGTATTTTGTGGATGCTTGCTTCCTCCCCCACACCACTGCCACCCACCATAATTGCTGCAGGTGAAGGATTGTTGTTAAAGGCCATCTGTGGTTCACAGACTTGCCTGGAGTGGGTAAACATTAAATGCACACTCGAACATGACGCTTGTTCACTTAGATTTGCTTCCTTTCCAGCATCCCAGGTCGGCAGAGCACAATCCCCCTTTTCTTTTTATTTATTTTTCACGATTTCCTATAAGACCAAAAAACGTTTTATGTACTGATTATAGTAAAACTCACTAATCTTTTTGCTTCATAAATGTGTTTTTAAATGTATATCTTTTTCCTATTTTTAGCGATTCTGCCCTTATGCAGCTTAATGCCCTTATTTTTTTCTTTTGAGATGCAAATGGAGTTGATTACTTTCTCTTGGCTGATGTTAGTGGACCCCATAACGAAATCATCATGTAAAGGCACCTGTACCCTATTTCAGGACACTAAGCAATTTGTCTGTTAGCCCAGAGTATTACCGAGTATTTGTCATAGTGGAATTGTGTGTAATTAGAGCTGGTGAACATGAACTTGACCCTGACCTTGAAAGCCACTTCCCTGGGAATTTCTTTTCTGGAAGGGCATCATGGGAAATCTAATCTTCGGTGAAAGAGTGTTTAAAAAACAGACACCCAAATGGCGGTTACTGAGGAGAAATGAAAGTGTTCAGGATCTGCTTCCTCTTAGAAATATCAGGAAGATGTTGATACCTGTACCATATACTCTTTAGTTATGTGGGCCTTACCACTGCCAACATGCTGAGAGTCCTGGGCAATTCCACTGCAACAAATAGTAATACTCTGGGCTAATTGAGGAACTGCTGAATATCCCTGGACATGGTACAGGTGTCTTTGCAAGATGATATTCTTATGGGGCCACTAGCATTAGCTAAGAGAAGGTAATCAACGCTATTTGCATCTCAAAAGGAAATGCATTGATCATTTGATTGATTGATTGATTGATTCCTTCCTTCATTCAGTTAGTCTATAAAAAATGACTTCCTGAACTCCATCCAGATAACATGCTTCATACTCAAGGACCAGAGATACAACAGTGAATCGTATAACTATAGCTCTCAAAGGGCTCCATAGCCTAATGGAATAAGCAAAAGCACTAGGGTCTCTGCGTGGGGTATGCATACTCACAGGTTAAACTAAACTATCCATTGGAAAAAAAGTAATTATGGTTTTATCGAAAAATTCAGATAAGTATTAATTTACCGATAATAAATATATAGATTGTCATTAGTGTCACACCTGTTTTTTTGGCAAATTGGTCACATGTCACTTAAATACAAGTGTTCCTTAAGGAAGAGTGGGACTTCTATAATATGGAAGACTTGAGGATTGCATTCTCACTTGTTTATTCACATTTCATTTATTTTAAAAGTTCAGAGTTTGTGTGTATTGGGTTTAGTGAATTTTTGGATTGTATTAATCTAAAGGAAAGATATTTTTGCAATACTTTGTATTAAGACACAGAGTAACCACAGAAGTTCACGGATTATTTTGTGACACAATATTTGAAAAGGCTACTGACTTTTATCACCATCAATTAGTTCTGCCTGTTCTTAAATTTCATTAAAAGGAAACTTAGAGGATGCTTTCTAAAAGTGTTCTATATCCTGATCTGGCTATGGATACATGGTTGTTTACATATATAAGTCAGAGCTATATAGTTAAATACACTTTACTGTACACACTCTATGTATGTTATACTATAATAAAAATGAATTAAAAATAAATTGATAGAACTATTAAATTTAAAGAAAAACTATATAATATTTTAACAAAGGGGCAAATTTTTAAATTTACTGAACCAGTTGCCATTTTTAGTATGCTACCTAGCAGATATTACACACACACATGCGCATACACACACACATACACCCTCTTTCCCTTCTATGTAAGGTTCACTTCTTAATAATAAGCTAGAAAGTAGTAATTGGTTTTCATCAGAAATTTAAGCAAGGAAGAGAACGCTTTGAAAAAAAGATGTTTAAAACTTTCTGTCATTATAAGATTTTGTTTATTTTAAAAAAAGCTGATACCTATAAAACTTCTCATATTGACATACTTAAAAAATTGTATAGTAGAATTTTTTACCATGTTAACAAATATCTCAAATGAGTTTTTGTGAGTTTTGAGCCTATTAAAAGTATTTAAAAATCCAGTGTATTTCTTTGGGTTTATAGGAAAAATTGGTTCACATCAAGGATGAAAGATTTCCTGACAAATTAAAATTATTATTATTAATTTTTTTTTTTTTTTTTTTTTTTTTTGCAGAAACAGAGAATAAGATTACCATGCTTACCCCACAGATCTAGCAATTCTACTTCTGGTATGTATCTCAACCAAATTCCTTACACAGGCTTTTAACAAGTTGTATTCTAAAGTGTTTGTTCCACTTTTATTTGTAATGATGGACAGTTAGAGACAAAATGATGTTCTTCACTGGGAAAGTGGATTAAAATGTTTTGGGTACTTTGTAGCAATTAGAAGAAAAAATTAAGTGTACATTTGGCAACGTGAGTGAATCTTAAAAATATAATTCTTACCAGGAAGAGTGAAAAATAGAATGAGATATATAAACTAGAAGCATTCATGTACATTCAAAATATATGCACACAAAACAATAACTCACTTCTATAAGGGTATTTATTAAATACACCAAAAGATAAACATTGACATATTACTTTGGAAAGATTAATAGGAGAATGAGACAAAGGTTTGGTGATAAAAGGTAATAGGTAATACCAGAGAGAGGCTTTGAATGGATTGACATGGATGGCATGTTATGAGTGGAAAAGCAGGATTAACTTTAGCTTCTACACTTAGAATCCCATGCCTGCAGCCCTCCCTTCAAAAAAAAAAAAAAAGGCAAACAGACAAAAAATTAAAATATGAGTATCAGGATTTTTGAATTTGGGTAAATTAATGAAGTCTCTATTCTAGCTATGAGAATTATTAAAACCTTGTATCAAAATAAACTGAATTCAGAATGGTATCTTCTAATCCTTGTATCACAAAGATTGAAAGCGAGATTTTTTTAATGAAGTATATTTTATCACATTATGATCACAACGATGTTACTAAATTTCAATTACTTTTGGTAAAATTGAGGTATTCATAACAGTAAAGATAAAATAGGCTAAAATACTTTTAGCTTTCTTATCATTTTAGTTTCTATTATCTTGTATTTATATACAGTGTGCATAATTAGTACAGTTAAAAATGTGTGTAATTTATAATTGTATAAAAACATATATATATTGAATATGCATGTGACACTTTTTTTTTTTACTGATAGGGATATTTGTTCAAAAAAAAAATTGGAAATAGCTGGTGTCAATACCTAAAACAATATGGTAAGTGCTACAGTAGAAGATAGGTGTAAGGAAATATAATGAGAGCCCATTGGTGCACCAGTCTGACCTTGGCCTGACTTTTAGGAAGGATCAGAGGAGGGAATCTTCAACTAATTCTTAAATGGTGACTAGAAGTTAACTTAAACAGCAAAAACGAGAGAGTAGAAAGCATATTTAAAGTTCCCTTTCTAAGTATAATATATATTTCTGAGTATAATATATCATGTTAATAATTCAGTATAATGTGTATGTAATACTATATAATGCATATATTACAATATATAAGATATATAATACATGTATGTTTAATTGACACAATGGTACCTTCTGTAGACATACAATTAATCACATCTGAAATATTATTTTATAGCATTTACTTTATAATTTTTAGACTATTTTTCAGGTCACAAATTTTCTGTCATAAAAAAATATCATAGGTCATAGGTTATAATGCCAAATGGATTCAAGAGTATGTAGGCAGAGAACAAATCATAAAATGATTTGCATCACGTGGGTTATGCAGATCATTTTAAAGAGCCTCAAAGAAATTCAAATAATGGAAAAACCTTTTCAAGTTTATGTTCAGAAGTTTCTCTTATGGCATGGGAAGTGATATATTGGCATACTGGAATAAGATAACCCATGAGGAAGCTACTAGACTCTGTTTTTTCTTAAATTTCATAGCACTCAGAGAAATTTGCATTTATTTTATTTTTGGTTACTTTGTTTTTTGTTATTTTTGTTAGTTCGCTTTTGATTTTTCTTTTGCTTTGTTCACTAGACTGCAAACTCCATGTAGTCTGAGACAGACTACATTTATCTTGTCCTTAGTTGTATCCTATCACCTACCATAGTGTCTGACACCAAGAAGGGACTCAGTTAATATTTGGGAACTATGTGAATGAAGTGGAGAGGGAGAGGGGGAGAGATTGAGAGCCATTTAGCTTGTAGATTGTGTGTGATGTCTTTAAGACGTTTCTGTTCCTAGTCTTCCTGTCAAGGCCATCAGTCATGTAAGGTAAAGAACAGGCCATTTTCAGATGTGGTTCCATAGTATAGAGGTTAGCATGTCTGCTTTACATGCAAAAGATCCTGGGTTTGCGCCCCAGTGGAGCCACGGTGCATGGTTTGCAGCCATGCCACCCTGAACAAGCCTGATGTCTGATCTCGGAAGCTCGGCAGGGTCAGGCCTGGTTAGTACTTGGATGGGAGACCACCTAGGAAGACCAGATGCTGTAGGCATAAAATAATAATTCTAAAAAATAGAACAGGCCATTTTCTATTTCTGTGTCCTTCTTGAGAAAGAAATTACTTGTAAATTTGTAGAGTGCATGTGTGTGTGATGATGATCAGTGTGATAATCAGAGACTTTGAAGCACGGGGCCTTGAACATGTTTCTTGCCCTTAAAATGTTGTCATCACTAATGTGAGTATAGTAATCATTGCTTAAGCAAGGTGTTTGAAGAAGAGTAAATGGAATCACATATGAAAAAATTCTAGCAGAATGTAGGACATAATCATTACTTTTAGCTCACAACAATTCTCTCCAAAACACATCTAAAACAGTTCTAAGTATTATATAAGTAGAATGATCATATAAATTCATTGCCAAACCGTGGTAATTTTGAAAACACAAATTGCTCAACTGAAATGGATACCGAGATCAGAAGAATAACTAGGACTATATGATCCAGAATATATGGTTATCTCATGGATAAGAAATAATCAATTCAAAAGAACTTCTGCTTGTCTGATTTCAGAATACTGAGTCATCCTGTTGATTAGGAAGAAAATGACAGACATCTTTTTATGTGTGAACTTTATTGAAAATGTAATCTAACTGTGCCAGATAAATGTGAAACAAAGGAAATTGCAGTTATTAGTGCTGCAAAAATAATATTCTTAACTTATTTTGCCCTTCATGGTAGTTATAATAATTTCCACTTAATATTTAATTTACTTCTGTACAATTTTTGCTTTCATGGTACTGGAAGCACCATGAATACAGGAATCAGGTCCATGTTGTTGACCACTGATATGTCTACCACAGTAGTGAATCCTCCTATTTACTTACCTTATATTTTTATGTTGGGGTTTGGTACTTGGTAACAAACCCCAACATAAAAATATAAGGTAAGTAAATAGGAGGATTCACTATAAAGCTTGTTCAAGCAGTGATTCTGGCATCTACTGGTTTAGAGATTCTGGATAATTAAACTCTCTGAGCCTCATTTCTCTCACCTGCAAAATGGGGATAAATGGCCCATTGCGCTGGTGTAAAGATGAAAAGAAAATAATGTTTAAAACACTTCTCCTAGTGCAGCCTGGTACATAGTATGTGTTCAATAAATGTTACCTATTAGTGGGTAGGTCAAATGGAAGTCAAGGGAAAGATTTATAAAATATTTCTTAGCAGAGACTTTTCAAGAAGATACTGACAACACTTGACAATTGCCTCACTTAGAGTTTGGATTTTAACTTGCTGTTTTTGTACTAGTGACTTTTCAATGGACCATTCATCAGAGCTAAATTAGCTCAGGCTTTAGTTGTACAGAGTAGGGGGCTTCATAGTGATGTGGATCAATAGATGGGGGCAGCGGGCCTTTAGTGCTGGGCCGATTTAATGGGTCTTGGAAGGAGTTGTATTAAAAGCCTTTAGGGGAAAGTTCCCTGTTCTGCTTTTTGTACTGTCTGCTACCTTAATGAATGCTGCTGTAAAGAGTGTTTCATCTCTGTTTTATTATGAGTCCAGGTTTGACTGTTTGTGCTCTCAGAGGGTTTTAACTGTCTTGGGATAAGATTTTATGAAGGGAAGAAAAACTCATGTAGAAATATGATTTTTATAATGAGTACTAATCTCAAGAAATTAACATCACTGTTATTAAATCCCCAAATCAGAGATTTTGGATTGATTAAAAATACACACTATTCAGACAACAGAATTTCATACCAGATTCTAATAGTATAATTATCTTTATATTATTGTAGCATTTAGGCTGAAGTATGGATTTGTTCTCTAGGATACTAAAAAAGGTTTTGAGATAACTTAAAATCCTAGTAAACTTCTGTGTTTTCTTTAAGGTCATTCATACCTTTTAAATTCCAAAACTTAGCCTTTACAACTACCTAAGTGTTTTATTGTTGAATATTGATTTAATTTTTAAAATATGATGGAAGTATTTTACCAAGCATACATCAGTATAAGTTGTCTAATTTCTAAACTGAGATGACATTCTAAAATAGCATAGCAGAAGGCACTTCCTTTGTATGTATCTAAACTTTCCACTATCATATATACAGTATGTAATTTGCTTCTTAGTAATTAGAATTTTATCTTGTTAGATTTTGGCGGGGGGGGGGGGGTTTTTATGACTGTATTTATATATGGAGCCAGCACTTTAGCAGTGATCATTTAGAACTCCTTTTGATACCTACTTATTATGGAGCTTAGTAAAGCTGGGAAAGGAGGTGTAGTGCATCGAAAATGTTCCCATTCTTTCTTCTCCTGTGACTTGTTTCAAAAAGCATAAACTAAAGAGCCATCGGCAGAAACAATACAGCTAAAATCTGGTCAGAATGGATTATATGGTAATGTCTTATGAGGATGTTACTGATAAATTCTTCTTAAACTCAGTCAAATATTTTATTTCTATTTGGTTTCATTAATAGCCTGTACAAATCTAAGCCTTATGCAAACAGTTAACTATTGCATTTCAAAATATATTTATCTAAAAAGATCAATTTCTGAAATATTCGATCCACTTTTTTAGAATGTTACTACAGTAGTGCATTTTAATACAGTGATTTATTTCATTCTGCTTCCTGAATTATCACTATCCTACAGAAAGTTGACTATAACATCATTTTAAAGTTTTTTACTCATTTTATTTATTGGCTCAGTTACATATACTTTTATTGAGCATGTATTATGAGCTTTGACTATAAAAATGAATAAAACAGTGCCTGCTTTTGTGCACTCACAGTCTTTGTGGTGAGAGGAGGGTCATTGAAATAAAGAGATTATTACTGGAGACTGACAAGTTTGTGTAGCTTCAAACTAGTTTACTAAACTGACTGGATATGTGCTTTAAAAACAAGCATTTTTCATTTGTTTTCTGATTATAAACTTACATATCCACTTAGGAAATTCACATTATTAGTATTTAGTATTTTTGTGTAAAACTTTGTCTTTTTTTACATAATATTATATCTATAAATGTTTTACATATTTAGGTACATACTCATAGTGCCTAGTTTTTTTCACTTAGCACTCTACCATAAATATTTTCCCATGTCAATATTTATTCTGCTATAATTTTATTTTTAATAACTGCCATTCCTTCACTACTTAGATATACCATGATTTATTCATTTGACCAGTTCTTCACTTTGGTTAAGGATTTTTTTTGTCATTTTGCATCTCTTATTTTAGTAAAAAAATAATAACACAAGAGGTACATTGAAATGGCCATACCTTTATATTATTGATGCTATCATAAATAATATTTCAATGAAAATTTTATAGATAAAATTTTTCCTTAAGAAAAAATACTAGAAATGGAAGTACTGAAAGGGTTGGTTATAAGCATATTCATATTTTAAGCATCTTATATATATGGTCAAATGTTGCACCCAGTTTCTTTACCTTTATTTTTCTTTTTAGTCTTTTTTATTTTTGATGAGGGAACAATAGCATTTTATTTAGTTAGCAATGAGATCGAATTTTCCATTTTTATTAGTCATTTGTACTGGTATCTCATTAGTGAGTTACTATTAATGCCCTTCACCTCTGTTCTTATTTTATTTGTAAGGTCTTAGACTTCTATCTCATAAAATGGTTGACTGTGCTAGCTTTGAAAACCTTCCACTTTTACATTCAGCATTTAATTAATTAATAAGAAAATGACTGGCCCTATCAAGCATGCATGAAAGGGCAATCCATGTACCAACAGCGGAGAGGCAGCTGAAAGACAGAGCAGTAGTCATACCAGATGATGCTATGGCAGGCCAGATGTGATGCAGATGCTGTGCAGAATACAGTACTGTGTCTTAGCTTGACTTTCAACTACCATGGAAGGGCTGGTTGTGAATGACTATAATTGAGCTAGTCTTTGTTTTGACTCTGAGTTGTACAAAACATCTTCTCTGAGAATTCAAAATCCAAGATCTGTGTCTCCAATCAATTAGAGTTCAATTTTATACTATTCACATATTTCGAGAAGTCCCATGCTAAGAAATAAATATGGAAATTGGTCTCTGGTCATTGCTGTGTCTCTGGTGTCTGGAAGCAAATGCAAAGCTCTCTAGAGAGATATTTCAAAAAACAAGATGCATGGAATTCCCATAATAGCAACATATTTTGCATAAGATAAGCAAATATCAAAAAAAATTACAAAACACTAGATGAAACAATCCATAATGAATAATATTTAGACAAACAAGAGAATTAACCTGCAAAACTTGAGAAAATAGAAGAATCAATTAAAAGGACTATAGAATTAGTGTATTTAAAATTAATAATGTGATAAAATGTTATAGAAAACAAAAGGGCAGGAGACTAAATAAAAACAAACAAGTGAACAAATGCAGTTTTGAAAAAGTATCAAATACAAATTCTAAAAAAATAAAAACATAGTCATTGAAATTTAAAACTTAATGATTTAAAAAGCAAAACTTAGAAATCCCCGAAGTAGAGAGAATAACTGAACTGAAAGAGATATTGGGTAGGGGATGGGGTGGTCGGGAGGGCACAATGCTGCACAGCAAGACGGATAGGAAGTATGAATGAGTGCTTTCAATATGTATTAAGATTTCCAAAGAAAAAGAATGGCTTAGAATTTTTCAGAATTGATAAAAGCATATATCTCCAAGTTTAAAATGCATAATTTCCAGGAATAATAATAAAATGGTAATTCATACCTTGATATTATAATAAAGCAGATAATACCAAAGTAGAAGAAATTTTGATAATAATCAGAAAAATGTAAATTGATTACAAAGGCTTAACAATTAGATTAAAAATAAACCTTCAACTGCAACCTCAGAAGCTGGAAAACATTGGAGTTACAACCTTAAAGTCCTAATGGGGAAAAATCTGTCAGCAAATAAGCCTTAAATTAAATAATCTATCCCTCGAGAATAAATTCAAAATACATTATAGGGAAAGACAAAGTATCACTCACAGGACTTAAAGAAGAACTATAAAGTTCATTTTTCATTAAAAATAAATTGAACCCAGAGGGAGAAGTAACAGTCAAGAGGTAACAGTGAACAAGGAACTGATAAAGTTTAGATAAATCTAAAATGATTTTGGTGATATAGATAATAATGATAATAACTAATTTGGGTGGTTAAAAAACAAGGAAGATCTAAATTATACACAATAATGACGAAAGATGGCAGTAAGAGAGACTTGTATTATAGGGAGGTGAGTAGAGGATTAATTTCATCTTTAACAATATCAAATATATAAATTTTGCAAAATTAGGATTAATGACAAAAAAATAGAAATAGAATGCAGAACTTCCATATCAATAAAATGGGAAAAAAGGAATCACAGAAATATCATGACCCAAACATTTTGAAGGAAAAGAAACAAAAAAGCATGGGGAAAGTAGTATAAATAAAATTACAGCATGATATGATAAGCATATATTTAAATATAACAATCACATTAAATAGAAGAAACTTACCAAAATATTGTACTGATGAATTACTATATGTGCATGCATATATCCAACTATTGCTCTTAATAAGATACAATTAAAAATAACGACTTGAAAGGCTGAAATGAAAGTAAGAGGATGAGAAGAGATATATAAGGGAAACGTTAACTAAATCAAAGCAGGTATGGCTATATAAATAAAACAAAAAAGAATGTACATGCAACTTTTTAATATTTTAATAAATAACTGGGTCACTGAAATATATGGATCAATTAATCAGAAAGATGCAACAGTATTGAGTGTATAGACATCTCACCTATAGAACCTCAAATGTAGAACATTCTCTAAACATTCCAAGGATTACCATTAGATTTGGTTTGTTAAAGGTGAAATAAGGAAGGGAGAAAAAACGGGGAAACAACTAGCATTGGAGATAATATCTGGTAGCACAGGCTCCTTCTCTTTCTTCCTTGCGGCCCCATCCATCCATATGTTTATTACATTTTTTTTTGTCTTGGCTAGTCCCAAACATTTTTCTCCTAGAAAACTCTAAAATAATTTTGTTAGGTACCAAATCAAACATTGAGATTGTGACTAGAACTGCTTTGAAGTTTAAGTTAATTTAGAGGCAAAAATGACATTTTTCCGTAACTGGACTTTCCATTAAGTAACATTATATTTTAGCATTTAAATTTTATTTATAATTCATAACATTCCTCCCATTAGTTCTAAAAATTTTCCTAAATCTTAATATTTTCCTTAACTAGTTTAGATTTTTATTGTTATGTTAATTTTTATTATTTCTTACAATTGATTGTAACTTACGAAAAAAACTACTGTTTTGTAGCTTTACTCTGTATCTGGTCATTGCATTTCATTCTCTGAGTTCTGGTCATTTTTCAGGTGACACTGTTGGTTTTTTTAGTTAGGATATAGTATCATTTGGAAACAGAATTATTTTATTTTATTCTTTCCTACCTTTTCACTTCATCTGTATTTCTCTTTATTAATACAGTGTTGAGAAATTTTAGAACAATGGTTAAATATTTGTAGTGATAGTGAGCATCCTTCTTGTCTTACTAACTTCTTTTTATATTGATGGCAAATATTGGTCTGAAATATATACCATTATTATATTGAGAAATTAATATTCAATTCATATTTTATGAAAATATTTTGATCAAGCAGGAATAAATATATAAAAAATTTTGATAATCATTCACATTTTCTGGTTTTGATTTTTAAGATATGACCAATCAACTTGCTCTGCCTACTCTCCAAATCCCAACTAAATATAGAAATGTTTTCTTTTCTCTATTCTTTAACAAATCAGGTGTTATATATAAATGTGTCTTCTCAATGCTAAAACAATGTAAGTCCATCAACTTGAGGAGAAGTATTTGGTATGTTATCAATGAACATTTTTACTAACTCTTTGATTGTCAGGTACAAAAAATAATACATCATGTAATTAAAGAAAAAATAATGGTTTGGGGAAATCATTGTTTTAGCAATAATTTTTATTAATATTTATTATGTTTTATATACTGTGCTAGATACTGTGCTAGGAACATACCCTCATAGCATAACATTAAACATTAAACATTAAATTGTGAAATGGTAATGAAAATTCTGACTTACTTTCTTTGTCATAATAATAAAAAAAATAGGAGGAAAAAACCCAAAAGATCAATTGCACTTTGTTGGACTAAAAATCCATTTAGCTTGCCTTAAAAATGTGTTTCCTTTATATACTACACTTAGGTTTTAAAGGTCTTGTTCCTCAGACATTAAAACAGCAGAGGTAATAATTCCAAATATGACATTAAATGTCTACTATTTTCTAGAATAAAAAGAATACATGAAAATTTTGTATAGTGATTTATCCATCTCCTGCTATCAAGTCAGTTTCCTGATTTATAAATGTGTCATTGTTGCTTTTCTGTATCATAAGGCATGATTGACTTCGCTTGGTTGGTTGTTTGATTCATTGCTAAGATAGACCAAGAGGACTGAGCTGTTATAGTCTGAAGAGCTGGATCACTCTCGATGTAATGTAATCCAGTAGCATGGATGGGACATCTCTTTGTCACACATACATACAGATTTTTTGTCATTAAATAATACATTTCCAAGAAAGATATTAAATTAGGATAATAGAATTGTAGTATTAAAGACAAAGTATCACTCACAGGACTTAAAGAAGAACTATAAAGTTCATTTTTCATTAAAAATAAATTGAACCCAGAGGGAGAAGTAACAGTCAA